>NC_056736.1:475198381-475405881 GCF_019279795.1 Protopterus annectens | reverse complement strand
TATGCCCAATGCCCCACTACTGAGTAAGTATCCATGTAATTAAGTATGTAAGAAATGCTATCCTAGCCTATAGTATGGACAGGTATGTTCCAATATCACTTAATTTATATTACAGCTGCAGGTGTTCATTCCGCGAATCGGCAAGCCTATGCTGATAGGCTGTTAAGGCTGCGCCACCAGGCAGGTTAGTAATTATTCAGCTGGTATTATTATAGAATATAAGTGAGACAGCCTGTAAAAGAGTTCAGTGTTGTAACCCAGTAATAAAGGTCAAATAAGCCTAGAATAAAGCTTCTGTTAGTATTCTAAGATCAGATAAGTGATGCAGCCTGAAAAATAGTATTGTAATCCATTAATAAAGAGTAAACAAGTATCAAATAGAGTTTCCACCTGCATTGTAATATTAGATAACTGCTTCAGCCTGAAAATGAGTGTTCTAATCCATCAATAAAGGTCAGACAAGTCTTGAATACATCCTTGTATATACTGTCATATGAAATAAGTGAATCAGCTGGAAAGGATTGTTGTAACCCAGTAATAAATGTTAATAAAGCCTGGAATTAAGTACCATCCTGAAATGTAAATATAAAATAAGTGAGAAAGTGTGAGAAAGAGTTTGAAGCTACCAATAAAGGTGCAAGAAATCTGGAATAAAGGTATACTGCATGCACTACATAATGAAATGAATGAGACAGCCACAACCAAAGAGTGAAATGTTTTTAATAAAGTACAATACCTGGACTGTGTCCGTCCCACATTTTGGATATGTTGTTGTACCCTTGCATTATGGAGATAGTATGGTTGTATGAAATGCTGAACATCTACAGTTGTCTAGGCCCATATAAACTGGCTGATGGGAATGCCAGTATCTCAGAAGAATATTTATAGTCCTCAACTGTTTCATGTATAGTATGTACATGTTAATCCGGTACATGAGCAGCTTGTGCATGTGAACCCACAAATGTCAGTGTGTTGCTAGAACTGTACGTAACTGTTCAAATGTAGCAGGATACTTTACCTGAACACAGCCAGATATGAACATATATGAATACAAATGGAATGTATATTAATGTAGCAGTAACATCTCCATCACCAACATTTCTAAGGTTACATACAGGGAACTGTACTAATACATGTAGGGGATATATATCTGCATCTAGTAGGAATGTACAGTATATGTATAGGTATTTTAAGTTGTTAATGTAATATTTTACCACCCTATGTTATGTTCACAAATGATGCCATTCCACACCAAACTGGGTATGTGTATTCACAATTAATTCCTATGGACATTTGTCCTGTTGGTTTATACGTATCTGCATGTACGTTGATGCATGTGCCCTGTTCACATATCCAAACCTGATGGCCTGTTGCCACCAATCAACCCTGCATGCTGTTGGAATGTCCACTGTTGTTCTAAATATGCATGTGCTATGCTTGCTGTTCAACGTTTGGAATTCATGTGTGTTTGGTTAATGGGAATACTAATACATGCTGTTACAACTAATTTGGAATGGTGTTGTTTGTTACTAACCCAAAATGCCATTAAATACTGATAAACATAGGACAACTGGGAAGGCGGGTCCGAGCGGACCCACCTCTCCCACCTCAGCTGACGATTGCACCTGGCACCAGTGCCCAGCCCGGGACCTCCACCTCCGGTGGCCCTGTGCCACCTTCAGGTGGAAGCGCTGCAGGGGATGGAGCTCACCCCCCCTCTGCAAGCGTGGCTGGAGGAGAGCCCCCACTCACCCTCCAAAGGGTCCGGTCTGTGGTGCGTAGTGAGATCAGGCATTCTGTGACTGATCCCCTACACCAGCTTGAGGCAAGAGTGGTGCAACTCATGGGTGTGCCTGCCCCTCCTATCCAGCCCCTCCAGCCCCCAACACAGCCTCGGCCTGGGCTGTGAAGGCACAGTGGTAACTGCCCATGTGTGAGGATCTCAGTTTCACTGTTGCCATCTTTGGGCTCATGGGCTTGCGATATCCAAACATCCGTCCCTGTCAATTGTGTGTACCCACAACATGTGTCATACTCCGCCCCTGTATGTGCCTTGTTTGTCTTGTCTGTTAACCTCCCCAACCCACCTCCCTCAATATTCCTACTTCCTTTACCTCACATTCCATTCTTACCTGAAAAAAAAATAAAAAAAGGGCAATCTGTACCCGCAAAAAAATTACGCCCCATACATAGCTGCCCATTTCGCACACATGTCTGCTGGACATCTAAACTGATAATTACAATTGGTTGTACAACATACTTTGTTGTCCTCACTCGTCTCTCAGGGGTGGAAGGTTTCAAATCTCACTCTAAATTTCTAACATATACACAGCTGTTGCTGGTAAAGAATTGGGCAGCTATGGGCCTTCCATACAGCCTTCCTGCACATCCCGAGCTTGTTTTCCTACTGTCCTACCCTCTTTGTGCCCTCTTTTTCACCACTTTCCTATTTCCCCATTTTCTTTTCTTTAAAAGAAATTAGCTCGAGTGTTAGGGGGAGTAAGCACTTTTAAGCAGTAGTCAGCGGGTATGCACTTGTGTGTGCTTAGCTAAGCATAGATAAGCGTAGCTAAGCGTTGTGCAAACTCATGCAAACCCGCTTACTTCTGCTTAAAAGTGCCTTAGTCACTCTGTATGACAAGGCCTGTAGTCTACTCATCAGCAAAATAAAACACCCCTATCAGTCTCGAACCCCAGACCTTGGACACACTTGACTGCATGAATTACCACTGAGCCGCAGCAGATATATAATAATTTGATGCTGTAATAAATATATCATGCATTATTATGAGGGAATGTAAAGGGAAAATAGGAATGCCATAACACAAATCTTGTACTGTGGGCCTTAACCAGCAGGTGTTGTTGAATTGCATGACATGACTGTGAAAAGAGAATCAGCCATGCTAGTAGGGAATAAGGTTACAGTAGCAGCTTACAAACCCCACACAGTATCAGAGCAGGATACACACTGGCATATTAGCATAGGTCACAGGCTAGACCTCCCAACAGTGACTGCTCTACAGTGATGACCCTGATTAGTAAACAAACGTTAGCTGTGCCCCTCTGACTCCCTGTGAAATGTACTAACAGTAGGCAGAAAGGTGTTGAATCTCACTTCATAACAAATGTCAATAAGTGAGAGTAGACACCACTTGCACGTCAGAAAAGGTGTAGTAATAGAAATGCTCTGAATCACCCAAAGTCTGAACTGAAAAATGTCAGAACTATATCACAGGTGTATCCCAGTTATATGTACCTTTCCCTGAGGCTGTTCAAATATATATGTGAAAGTATCTGAGGCCTGGAAGAGTCAGAAACACACAGGCATATCAGCTTGTCTGCTGTTACACACTCTGCAAATAGCTGTAGAATGAATTCCACAAGCATGCCCTTATGAAGAAGTACAACACAGAAATAGCAAAAGATGTAGCCATGTACTGCTAGCAACCACCTGTGACAATGCCATTGTTCAGGTGCTGAAAAGACTGCTGTGGTGCACAGTCAAAGAATACTAGGCTGACCTCTGTCTACCATCTGGATATGTCCACAGGTGGGAGCTACTCAGACAGACTACAAGCCTTCATAGACTTACAGGCACACAGCAACTCTGCATGTTCAGCAAGATAAACATCAGATGATAAAAATAATGCACACTGCAGTTCTGCACCCCTATCCAAAGGTACTATATACCCGTGTAGTCAGGCACAACCAAGGGTGTAGGTAGGCATACACAGTACAGAAATATGTCCAGTCGTTCTGAGCAGACTGTGCTAATGCCAACACAAACCACAAACTGTTCAGATGTGAGTAACGTACTAATGACAGTATAGCTGTTCACAAACAGTGCATTTGCCTGATATTCATAATTGGTAGTACAACATACTTAGATGTCCTCACCACTCTCTCAGGGGTGGAAGGTTTCAAATATCCCACCTAATGTATTGCATATGCACAGCTGGTGCTGGTAAAGAAATGGGCAGCTATGGACCTTCTCCACACCCATCGTGTACATCCCAAGCTATTTTCCCTACTGTCTTCCCCTCTTTGAGCACCCTTTATCACCACATTCCTATCTCCCCATTAGTTTTCTGTCCCGGGGGTTTGCGGGAGTGAGCACTTGTAAACAGTAGTAAGCGGGTTTGCACCAGTGTGTGCATGTGTGCGCATAGCTCAGGATTGCTAAGATATGATAAGCTCCGCCAAGCTTAGTTTACTATTGATAACATAAAATGAGCTAATTTAAGCTTAGCTTAGTATTGCTAAAATACACTAAGCTAAGCTGAGCGTTGCTTAGCATCGCTAAGTATAGCACAAACCCGTGCCAACTCGCTTACAACTGCTTCAAAGTGCCTTTGTCACTCTGTATGACAAGGCCCTTGTATTGCTCAGCAGCAAAATAAAATACCCTTGTCAGTCTCAAACCCCACACCTTGGACTCAGTCTGCATGATGTACCACTCAGCCACAACATATATACAATAACTTGGTGCTGAAAGAAATATAACATGCATTACAAGAAGTGCATGTAAAGGGAAAATAGGAAAGTCATAGGAATACCTTGCAATAAAGAAATATGACATGCATTACAAGGTCCGAATGTAAAGGGAAAATAGGAAAGCCATAGGAATACATTGCAATAAAGAAATATAACATGCATTACAAGGACTGGTTGTAAAGGGAAAATAGGAAAGCCATAGGAATACATTGCAATAACTACTGTTGTATGCCAGTTAATTCCCTAATTCCAAAAGAAAGTACATACTCCCATGTATCCAGTGTTAGCATTAGGAGGTGTGAGTAAACTTACACACTGAGAAGAGTGTACTTGAAGAAGCAACTGTCAGGTTTTAGTACAATATGCATTTCACTGGCTACAACCCAGCTTCAGATATGAGACATATACCAACCTTCTAACTGACATAACAGTGTCCACAGCAAACAAGCATGGTCCTCACCTTGCAATACTGAAAGGCCTACGCCTACTTAACCTATCATTTTATAGCAGTGTCCTGAAATCACAGAGAGAACTGCAATTACCACACAGCAGGCTGCATGCAATCACTAAATGGTGGGCACCAACTGGTGCAGAGACCATCACATGCACATGTGCAGATACCTACAAATGCAGCTTGTACTTGCTGTCCACACATGCAATAATATCATTGCAGCAACTGGAGAGAGAGAGAGAGAGCGAGCGAGAGAGACAGACAGACAGACAAACAGTTGGAGAGACCAAACCAAAAAAATAAAACAGAGGTGGTTGGAGACACCGACCAACCAAAAAAAAAAATTAAAACAAACAGAGGCAGTGGAGGACACCGACCTAAATAAATAAAAATAAAATAAAACATCAACAGATACAACAGACTGACGTGAGACATACAAAGGTAAGGTATGTAACACAGATGTATTTGCTGGCATCCGAATGATGTGTCTGAAGGGTACTCTACATTCTGTGAACACTCCTTATGTGGTAGCAGTCCGTATCTATATGTATATGCAGATGTGCATAGGGCAAGGGACATACTGCAACTGTTAATGAAGGCTGGACATATATATGTATTTGAAGGTTGCTATGTGCACATATCTATGTAGGTTGTAGTGTGTGGCATTGAAAACAGCAAGCAGTGCAGGTATATGTCATGTGGTGGTTAAATGCTGTGGGACTGAGTTACAGCCAGTGAGGTCTGCTATGGCTATGCAGCCTGAGGATAGCAAAATGCATTCTGCACAACACTATGCAATATTATTACATAATTGTATGTCTCACAACTGTTCCATAATTGATATTCCCACCATGAAAGGTGGCCAGTATATCTGCATATATGTGCATGTATATGTACAGCAGTGGCTGTTTACAAGTATGTGTGTATATATATGTGTGTATATATACATATATATATATGTATATATATATATATGTATATATATATATATATATATATATATATATAATATACATATATATATATATTTGATATATATATATATATATATATATATATATATATATATATATATATATAGATATATAGATATATATATATATACATATGTATGTGTATATACACATCTATATATATATATATATATATATAGATATATATATATATATATATATATATATATATATATATATATATATATATATATATATATATATATATAGATGGTTCTACCTGACTTCGTCGACAGCGCAGAAGACCGACAGCGGAATTCGGAGCGCCAGAAGGTCGAAAACGAAGAAGACGGAGGCGGATCGCGGGTTGGAGAGCATCGACAATGCGGAAGACCGGCGAATGACGGATGACAACACCAACGCCGAGGATGCCGACATGGGGAAAGGCTGTGTGAGTATGCGGTAGTGACGGACGTTAGGGTGCGAGGCAGGTAAGTGTGGAGATTGACGGTCTGTGGGGATAGGGGTGGGTTAAGTGAGTTAGGGTTAGGGAAATAGGGGCGGTTAAGTGAGTTAGGGTTAGGGAGTAGGGTGGGTTAAGTGAGTTAGGGTTAGGAGGCGATAGGGGTGGGTTAAGTGAGTTAGGGTTAGGGAAGATAGGGCGGTTAAGTGAGTTAGGGTTAGGGGCGGGTAGGTAAGTGTGCGATAGTAGCGGACCTTAGGGTTAGGTAAGGTTTAGTGTGGGCTTGTAAGGATTTTGGTGTGCTTGTGTTGTGTGTGTGGTTTGTGGAATGGGATGTGTTTTGTTTTAATTGTTATTGTGGTGTGTGCAGTGTATGGGGTTTCGTGTTTGTGTACCGTCGGTTATTTCGTTGTCGGTTATGTGTGGTTTCGTGTTTATGGACTGTCGAATATGTGGTGTCGGTGATGTGGTTGTCGGTGTTGTGTGGTTTCGACTATGTCAGGTAGAACCATATAGATATATACATATATAGATATATATAGATATATACAGATATATATATATATATATATATATATATATATATATATATATATATATGTATATGGGTCTAGCTGAGATAGTCGACAGCTGAGTTCATCGACAAGGAATTTGTGAGCGCCAGAAGATCGACAATCCGGAAGACCGACGCTACGGATGAAAACACCGACGCCGAGGATACCGACTTGGAAAAAGGCTGTGTAAGTATGCGGTGGTGACGGACGTTAGGATGCGAGTAAGGTAAGTGTGGATATTGACGGTCTGTGGGGATAGGGGTGGGTTAAGTGATTTAGGGTCAGTCTTGGCGGTTAGGTAAGTGTGCGTGGTGATAGTGTTTGGGTTAGGGCGGGTTAAGTGAGTTAGGTTAGGGCCCGTGTTAGGTAAGTGTGCGGTAGTAGTATTTTTTGGGTTAGGGGCGGGTTAAGTGAGTTAAGGTTAGGGCGCAGTTTAGGTAAGTATGCGGTAGTAGTATTTTTTGGGTTAGGGGTTAAGTGAGTTAGGTTAGCGGGTTAGCTGAGTGTGCGATAGTGACGGACCTTAGGGTAAGGGTTTGGGTTAGGGTTGTAGATAGTTGTGTATGTGAGGCTTAGTGTGAGTTTGTGAGGATTTTGGTGTGCTTGTGTTGTGTGTGTGTGTGTGGTGTTTGGACAGGGGATGTGTTTTGTTGATTGTTATTGTGGTGTGTGTAGCATATGAGGTTTCGTGTTTGTGGACCGTTGGTTATTTGATTGTCGGGCTTGGGAGGTTTCGTGTTTATGGTTTGTCGATTATGTGGTGTCGATGTTTGCGTTGTCGGTGTTTTGCAGTGTCGGTTATGTAAACTAGATCCATATATATATATATATATATATATATATATATATATATATATATAGATATATATATATATATACATATATGTATATAGATATATATAGATATGTATATATAGAGTGATATATAAATGTATATGTATATATAGAGTGATATATAAATGTATATGTATATAAATATTCATATATATATATATATATATATATATATATATATATATATGTATATATATATAGTGAGAGAGGGAGACACAAGGTCAGACGTATTACAACAGGTGCCTGGTGACCAAGGCATGGACTGAACAACAGTGTTGATACTGCAGTGCCATACCCCATTCCAAAGCACTTTACCCACTAACTACCAGAGAGGTGGTTGCCTGACTAACACTGAAGGTGTCAGAAGGGAACATGAGACACAGGTGGACAGTAGCCTCTCCTTTGATATTCACAGTGCCACATTAGTCTTGTAATCTGTCTACGTCGTGCGTGTAACCACAAACTATGTGTCATGTACGGAAATATAGGTCAGTGTTCCCCTGTACTCACCACAATGCCCCATGTGGTATGCACCTCACATGACAACTACAGCAAGTGGAAAGTCCACAGACATACCTCACAAAGGGTAATACTGCCCTGATACACATACCCTATGCAGACTGACTCACATAACCACAGCTGCAGTGCGTTGTATACCGGCCACCCAGAGGTTACCTCTGCCAAACATACAGAGGCATGCCACACCCATAGCAGTCAGACAACTGCCATGTCAACACCTCACAATCCCACCGGGCTACACAGCCTTGGTCCCTAGTGCACGCAACATCACTAAACAGCACATGCTGGAGGGATAGGCTCCTATTGGCAAATATGCCATACTCTGGAGTAAACCACCCAGCATGAACAAACAAGGCTCTTCAGTAGCAGATGTCAGACATACCCCTGATGATTGTCAGGGGATAAGTAACACGCCCTGGGAATCACCTCTGTGTATCTGGTTGACAGGATGAAGTGAAATCTAATTGCATGTGTGTCACAGGCCAGGGTAGCATATGGCTAGGCTGCTGTATGCCCCAGGGACAATAGCATATTACCTACTTATGACACAATGCACACAGACATGTACACAGTGCAATACCAGCTATGTGAGGTGGAATGAGTGTGACAGTGAATGTGTACAAGGTCTGTGACGGTGTGATAACTAGGAGTGAGGTTGTTTCTGTCATGGTCGTTTGTATCCCACGTGTGTGGCCAGAGAAAGATGTGTCAGTTATTGGGATGCAGACATAATAGGATGGTATATGTTGTGACGTAGGTCCTTGTGTATGACTGTGGTGTCCCATCATAGGCTGACGCAATACGTGTGCTCAGTAAGTGGTACTGCTGGTGACTCCATCTGACATTAGAACTGTTGTACCACTTGAATCTGTAGGCGTAAACAGCACAGTATGGTGTATGTTCACATTCCTTGGTAACACTGTCTTGTGTGTTTCCTGCAGTCTGCACAGATTACATTCATCAGGCATAGGTATCTGTAAGTAGGGACACACAGTACTGTAAGGTACATAGCAAATGCTCATCTGTGTTAGCATACATTTGTGTATGGTATGAATGTCTGATGTGTGTGTAATGATGCCTGTACCATGTCTGTAATCACATGTGTGATACAAGGTTTGCGTGTGTACCTAGAAACATGTATACTCTGCTACAGCAGTATGCCAGCTATATTAACAACTGTGCACATATGTTAGGTAGGGGTATGGCATCAACGACTATGGTGGGTTACTGGTTATACTGTAACTGTACTTCACATTCATTGCAATGGATGACATATATCTGCATGCATCAGCTTGATATGTACCCCCTGGCAAGGCTGTGCATTGGATCCCAAACAGTGAGCCGAGTACTGGTGTATACTGGTGTGTCATATGGAGTGTGGCAGGCACTGTCAGCCAGTTGTGGGCTGAGCACTGATATGTGGTATTGAATGTGTGTATCCTCTGACAGACGAACAGATGCTATATATGGCAGTTAACTGATATCTGTACTGTATAATATTAAGTGTGCCACATGACTTGCTCACACATATCATTTATTTGTCTTCCAGGCTTATGGCTCATCACAGGAACCCCTGCTACACAGCTGCAGAGGAACAGGAAATCCACCACAGCCTGGTACAGCACTATGCCCTGCTGTTTTCAAGGGCCAGCCAGCACCAGCAGGAGCGTACTGCACTGTGGCAAGAACTTGTTCGTTGGGTAAATGACATAGGCATGCATATCTGAACATATGAGCAGGTACGCCATCACTGCAGTGATTTAATCAGACATGTCCAGCGGCATGCGTCTGATATCCACAGACAACAGCTTGCCACAGGTGGTGGGGTGGCCATATACCTCCCCTCACCAGAGTGGAGGAACTGCTGCTAAGTGTGGTGGCACCTGGCCTACAGCAACAACAACATCACACATGTGTCGTCATGGAGGCCAGAGCCACCCAGCATAGTTTCATGGAGCATGCAGGTAACATGCCCTAGCTGTAGACTACTGTTACCTGTATTGTTAGATTATGCATGTGTGAGATGTGTACTGTGTTTAGCAGTTGTGCTGCCTATTGTGTGCAATACTGATAATTTGAATATTATCTGTACACCTATGCCTGTTGTTCTACTGTAGTTTAGCACACTCACAGTAGCAATGCCACAGGTGTGGCCACTGACAAACTGTGTCATATTCTTGCAGGTCCCTCTGGTGTGACAGCAGGGCAGACGTTACATGCTGGTGAGTATGATAAAACATTAAACTTGGTATTGAACTGTGCATGTCATAGGTGAGGCGTAGGCCATGTACACATAACACACCTACGCATAATGCATGCTGTGTATGTTTGCTGTGGGACGTGACACATCTCAGTAATGTCAGTAGCTGCCTCATTCACATGCAATGCACAGAGCATCAGACACAAATGAAGCAACACTGTACTGCACATTGGATAGGCATAGTTGATACACATGTACACAACATAACATGTTTGTCATACGCAGTACACCTCAACATGCTACACATAGTGTAACCGGACACCCGCTGGCAGGTCACACTTCAGTATCCCACATGTCATCCACATACCACACATACCATACCTGAGTGGTAGGGGCCTAGCATGGGGCTGTACAACACTCCTCAACACATAACACAGTCATGTTAGGCAAAGCTCCCTATTGGACACCTCACACACCCTTGTGCAACATGGCTGTGTAATTGTGAACTTAGCCACGGCACTGCGGTTCAGGTACAGCTTGCTAGGCGGTGGTCTAGCACACTTTAGTGGCCTTGAGTGACCACATGATGCATGATGATGATGGCTAATGGTACTACACCCCATACTGTTATAAAGGCCATGTCCAGGATTGGTATTCCATCACGTATACATGCACCACCCATCCCGTGTGTGTACATAGCATGCATGTGCTACACCTGTGTCCACAATTATCTGCTGCAGACACAGACACTGTAATCAGACATGGAAATCCATGTGACACACAGATAACACACGCAGCCATGGTATGTATACATGTGTGTGATGGTGCACAGGACATTGCAGAGCTTATAATACTTGAACAGAAATGTTGTGTCATTGTACACATTGTGTTCCAGGGTGTAGGCAATCACTGAACATGTACAGACATGCACCATAGCCATGTACACTGTCATCAACTATGGCTGTCTACACTTGCACTGCATGGACTTGAGCAACACTTATTCTGCATGCTGACACGTGTGCGTGACTGTTTGCCTTGTGATACTGTCACCCACCTTCAACCAGTATTGAGTATGATTTGGAAGTCTGTTGTGCATGTGTATCTGCTGTAGTGAGGAGTGTGCATGTGTTCCTGTGTTCCTGTGTGTCTGTGTGCATGTGTGCATGTGTACATGGGTTCATATGTGCATGTGTGCATGTGTACATGTGTGCATGTGTTCATGTGTTCATGTGTTCATATGTGCATGTGTTCATGTGTTCATGTGTTCCTGTGTTCATGTGTCCATGTGTTCATGTGTGCATGTGTGCATGTGCAGACTGTAAAGTGTGATTCCTGTCTTCATCTCACGGGTGCTGAGGTAAGGCTTGGCGAAAGCAGCAGGCGACCTGAAGCCACTGCCACGGATAGTGGTGATGATGAAACATGTATTTTGGCACAGGGAGATTTGACATGGTCTGTCATTGGTCCACCAATCGACAGTACACAGCATTCAACCCCATCTATGTGCACATTCATACTGCCATTACATCCCTCACCACCAATGGCCATAGGGGAGGGACAGCATATAGTTGGCATTGACCAGGAGAGTGTGGTACCCATGGCACATGCATCCCCTCACAGCAGCCATAGCCGTAGATCCGCAATGGTACCACATAGGTGGAGGTCCAGGGGTTCTCAGGGGAGCACTACTGGATGTATTGCCCCTGGCAGGCATGCCCTCACAGGTCTTATGACGACCACTATGTTCCGGGCTGTAATGCAGGCTCAGGCACGTATGGAACAGTACACCAGGCAGGGACTTAGGGTGAAGAGGACACATAACACCACTATCAATGACAGCATCCGTGACCTTGCCAGTGCCATCCAGACATACACAGAGGTCATTGATAGAAGTTGGGGGGAGACAATAGATGCCCTCCACAACATGTCTTCCTCAAGCCAAGACCATGTGTGATGGTTGCGACATCGACGCGGATGCATGCCAGCAACAGCTAGTAGTGGTCTCGGATGGTCCACAGCTCACAGCTGCTCCCATAGTGGCAGTACCAGCCCCAGTGTCCATCCCAGTAGACCACGTGCATGTGGCTCTGGCCAGTCCCAGCAGGGACATGGGTCCAGTCATCATACCTCTGCCTCTGATAACAGTACCCAGTCAGGGTTGGTACCTGATACCGTCCGTTGCACCCCTGCCAGGCACAGGTACTGTGTCCATGGCCAGAGACAGTGATCTGTACAGCCAAGCAGGTACAGTCTGTGGCTGTCCCACAAACCACCATATATGGCAGCCATGTGGTGGAGCTGTGTGCATGCAGACACACACACATTAAGCAAACAACTAGGGCTCACACATACACACACACATTACATCAACATTGGCCCATGCTGTACTGTTGTCCCACACACACACACACACACACACACACACACACACACACACACACACACACACACACACACAGACATGTCGATTGGATGGGTCAATGTGAGGCTCTGGCAAACAACAAAAGGCCCTGTGCATATGATGATACCTGTGCCACCTCCTGTCATCTGCATTATCGACGGAGGGACAGGCTAACATGGTGCTGATGCACAGGGAGACACTATAGCAGTGTAGCAATGATAGTGAGTTGTCAACAAGGAAGTCCAACTACATCCTTGTAGGTATATCTGAGCAGACATTATGCATCAAAGCTCTGTTTGTCAGTGTAACATTGTTTACACCACTGTTAGTTCTGAGTATGTATTATCCACCCATGTGCCACTTGGCTGATGTGTGATGTGTTGCCAGCATGTGTTAGCGAGTGGACAGTACGTCTGTGATGTGTGCACTACAGATTAGCAAGTGTACATCTGTGAACATGGTGGGTGCGCACTGTCTGGATGTACGTGCATAGTGGACACATGGGATGTGTGGCATACCCTGTTGTACACATTATTAACATCCAATTGCATCTTTCAATGGCCAGTATGCATTCTACTATAGTTATGTACTAACATGGGTAGACATGTGTATGACATAAGTTGACACTATGCTGCGGGTGATACCGTTGATATCAGTCAATGATTTGCAGTCTGGTAGTATACACAACCTCAACAGCATGACTATAAGCAATCATTGGATGATGTCCTGACAAATGACAGACAGTACTAGGGAACCCAGTATCAATTGGATCCTTCCGGTGCTACACTATAACACTAACCAGTGGTGATGACCACCACCCATTACTGTGACCACACTTAGGTGCATGCAGACACACTAGGGATGTGTCCATCCAAATCTGGGAATGCATGGAATGGTCTACAATGCATTTCCTGGATGGGACGCATATCCTACACAAGGGTATCATACAGACAGATACCTGTTGTGTGATACATGCTGTATAGCAGTAAGCTGACTATGGCAAAGTCATCCTCATGTACTATACATAGTATCCCATCAGTACCACACCAGTGGTAGCCCTCAACATGTACCATTGTGTACATACAGACCCATGTTATGTCATGTGTCCCTTCGTATGCACATATCCATAGGTTTTGTGGAGTCCCAAGGTGTACAACAGACATTAGAGGCCTGAATGCATATCCACAAGGCAATCGTACACCTATAAAAACTGCCCATTCTTGGCAGACTTTGTTGTGTATGACCATGTCTGACATATACCCCAGCCATATACCCTCACTCACACTACTCTTAAGTAACTGTCATGGGTGTGTGTGCCACAGATGACCTTGGTCACAGAACACGACAGTGGATGGCCATGTCACATACATACATATGTGACCTACGATCTGAGTAGCAGCGGCACAACCTGTCAATGGAAACAAATGTATTCATGTAGTATGCAGGCTTTACACCTATGTACTGATTGAGGGGACATGTACACATATATGTTTGCCACGCAGATACCTGATGTCTGCAATGCACTTACTATTGTCATCATACTATTTCATACCATAGTAAAAGCAAAACTCACACCGTGTTGACCAACAGTGACAGACACACAGTCAGCATTTGCAGGAGTCAAACTCCTACTTAACAATGTTATGATACTAGAAAGTGACACATTAACATGGCACACTATTTGTTTTCCTCACTGGTTTTTCTTCTCCTGCTGTATTTGGAGGATGGTGACATCATCAGACTTTCCAAAGAGGAATGTACCTCCTTTACTGGGTTTTCCCAGTCTCCAAAAAGGAACACCTCTCAAAGGAAACTGCACACATACACACACTCCCACCCAACTATTATATGATACTGGAAAGAGACGCATTAACACGGTGCACTATTTGCTTTGCTGGCTGGTTTTCCTTCTCCTGCTGTATTTCTAGGATGGTGACATCATCAGTCTTTCCAAAGAGGAATGTACCTCTTTTAGTGTGTTTTCACAGTCTCCAAAAAGGACACTCCTTTCAAAAACAATTGCACACACACACTCACTGTTTTCAGGATTCAAACCCCTACTTAACTATGTTATGATACTAGAAAGAGGTGCACTAACACAGCACGCTATTTGCTTTACTAGCTGGTTTCCCTTCTCCTGCTGTATTTATAGGATGGTGACATAATCAGACTGGACATGATGATGTGTGTACACTTTCTTTTATGCCATTCCAGGAATGGTCCATGTGGGTCAGCAGTTGTCAACAGCTTGAACATGACCTCAGTATCCTTACCTTGTGTGATCTATCTGTGGACACATTGACATTCCGTCATATGTCAACACATATTTATGCACAGTTTATTGCTTTACCAGTTTCCATGAAGAACGTAAGTATCTGCAGAACATATTTGATTATGTCAGGGATCCACTATATTATAGATGTGTCTGTTGTCATATAACTGTGTGCACAGGGCAGATTGCTGTATAGTGACAGGTTCCTGGGTTAACACATGCAACTGCCAGATATGCATGGCCCACTGCTGTACTCAGACATAGCCTAAGTGTGTGAGCATGCCCAGTTCTGACATTATATGTTTTGTTGCCTGACATTTGTCTCATTTATTCAAGTGTGTGAGCATGCCCAGTGTGAACCTTCAGTATGTTGCTATCTGAGGTCCACTACATTTGCTGATGTGTGCGAACATGACCAATATTAACATTTATACTGTGTGTGTTGGAAGTCAGGTTCTGTTCTCACTGCAGGACTCACCTTTGTGTCATAACTCAACAAGGATTATGCTGTGCCTGCATTGTTTCCATGGAATACTTTGCATAGACTTATTAACATTCCGTCATACAGGTGGACCACTGCAATACTGTCATGGTTTAGTGGTTCAGTGCTTTGGCTATAGTGCACAGTATACTGGGTTTGAGGCCCATCACTGCTTTATATTTTCATACTGAGCAGACCAGACTGATTAAGGGCCTGTTAAGCAAATATGAGCATATTGGCTTTTATTCAGCTATGCCCTACTTAGACCAGGCTTGTCCGACATTGCTCAATATTCACCAACATTGCTGGACATTGCCCAATATTACTGAACATTGACCACAGTTGAGCTAGTTGGTGTGTGCGATTTTGTTTGCATATACTACATGATGGTAATTGCTGTTTAGCACAGCTTTATATTGCTTAGCACATGGCATTCATGCCTTAGGTGGTGCTGCAGGGCTGCCTATGTCTGATGCACATACTACACTCCCTGCACATGTTTGGAAGCAGGTAGTGTCAACTTAGGCATCCCTTTTACTTTATGTGCGAGTCAGAGAGGGGTATCATTTCCAGAGTTCCTACTGAGCCAGTGTATGTGCTATGCGTTGCCTCTTTGCCAAGGCCAAAGCATACTGGGCACATCTCCTTCTGTCTACTGGGGCAGGCTCAGGTTGTTCCTCCTCCGAGTCACGCTCTGCCTGTGATGGCCTTGGCAATGGTGGGGGGCTGTTTGGCCCAGGCCTATGCTGGTCCTGCTGCAGCTGTTTTTGCAGGATCATATTATGTAGCATAGCACATACCATGACAATTTGGGTACATGTAGTTGGTGAGTACTGCAAGGCACCTCCAGATGTGTCCAGGCACCGGAACCGTGACTTGAGCAGCCCAAACACACGCTCTATTACATTATGTGTTTGTGCGTGTGCCTCATTATGGCATTCCTGTTCAGGTGTGTGTGCATTTCTGATGGGTGTCATCAGCCACGGCTCCAGTGCATAGCCAGCATCCCCCACTAGGTGACCATGTGGGATGTCCCCATTGGCAAATGTCTGGTACAGCTGCATCAGATGCCAGATATGGGAATCATGGTAGCTTCCAGGGCAGCTTTCACACACATTCAGTATTATGCCCTGGGCATCACACATGACCTGGCAGTTGATGGAGGGGAAGCCCTTGCCGTTGAAGTAGACCCTACCCCGCTCACCGGCTGGTGCTTTGATGCATATGTGCGTGCAGTCTATTGCACCCACTACCTCAGGGTATTCTGCTATTTGCTGGAAGAGATGCATATTGCTGGCCAATACCTCACGGGAATTGGGGAAATATACATGATCACCGACATGTGCTGACATGGCATCCAGGAACTGATGTAGTACCCTGGATGCTGATGCCTGTGATATCCCCATCATATCACCAGTTGGTCTCTGGAAGGTACCTGTTGCTAATATTCTTAGGCCAAGACATACCTTGGTTTCCACTGGGATGGGTTCCCCTCTGTTGGTTCTGCGTGTGAGGTGTGGCCTGCACAGCTCAACAATTTGCTGCAGGAGGTCTCTGCCCACTCTATAGCACTCCACTATCTCCAGCTCATGTAACCCCTGGTAGGTTACCCTGGGCCTGTACACTCTTCTCTGTCTCCTCACTGTGGGTTGTCCAGCAGCATTTCCATTGTCACCACCCTCAGCATATTGCATATGTCGCCTTATAACAGCAACAGCAGCCCCTAACATTTCTTTATCTCAGTAAAGTTGTTTCAGTTTTCACTTCTATTAGCTTACTGCAGTGTCTGTTGTGAGAAACATAATGGACTGTTTTTTGGCAGAGTTTTAAGTGCTAGGCTGGGCTGGGTTAGTGTACTGCCTGTGTAATTGCCTGATTCTGATTGTTTTCACCTGCTAGCTCTGCTAGTACTCCCTGGTAGCTTCCTACTGTTTGATGTGCTTCCTTTTTCCTTTCTGTTTCCTCAGGGGGAAGCACCGCACACACAAGCGCAAACACGTGCACAGCAGCTGACACGCACGCACACATGCTTACACGGACTACAAGTTGCTTATTCGGGTTACCACGTGCGCACACCAGCGCAAACGCGCTTACAACTCTTTACACAGCCTTATACATGCATACTCCGGCTTAAACGCACGCACTCACACTTACACGTGTGCACTCTGTCTTACTCGGGTTTACATACGTGCACACATGCGCATGCACGCTCAGCAAGAAACTTTGGTGTCATCCATGGTATACACCTTCCATTTCTTGGCTTTCCCTAGCCTACCTGTTGACACACCTCTTTCCATGATGTCTAACTGACAGCAGACACATGCCACTCTGCTCCAATGAGCTTCACTTCTTTCGAACATACCCGCTTCGTGATGTCGCCTATCTTCTACTCTGTTACTCCCCATATCCTACTCCTACACTCCACTGACTGCTCATTTGCTATGTAAACTAGCGATTCACTATCCTAACACTCATTTACATAGGCTTGCCTGCTAATGCTTGGTTACATGTCTTAGACTGAGCTTCCCCCCTTAGCATCCTCTACTCGTTGGCCATGTTGTCTTCAGCCTGCCATTCCCTTGCATTGTACATTAACAATTTCAATAAAATCCACATTTGTGGGTTATAAGTTTTAGTATTCTGTGTTTTAGAGCGCAGCCCATTTGCTATGCTTAAACATCGGAAATTGGTGTAAAAAAAAATATTTTTATTTTAATTTGGCATCAGGGAACATTTCCAATGGCCGTATATTTGGCCATTGGCATGCTTCCTGCACTGGATGCAACCTTTATTTGGAGCTGTCACGGCTCCGTTTTGCTATTTGCAGAACGGTACTCAGTTGTCAACTGAGTACATTTCTACAAATAACACTGCTCTTACGCGGACAGGTTCGGGTTTCCTGAATCACAAATCTACCTCATCTGCATGCCTTTCACCTGCAATTGAGGTGATTTGCATGTCCCAGCTCTGTCCGTGTAAGAGCCATTTTAGGAGCTCTCTTACACACCCCTACAGGCTGTTCCTGGATCGCTCGTCGGACATGATGGCTGCATGGAGTCTTACTCTACTCTTAGACTCCGTGCAAGCCATCGTGAATCCGGCCCAATGTGTAATGAATGATAACTCTATAGAGTGTCCAAATCCACTACCTTCCCAAGAAACATTTTACATTACTGTCTAAATTATTGTGGGGTTAAGCAGAAGTAAGCATTATTAAGCAAGAGTAAGCATATTTAAGCAGTAGTAAGTGGGTTTAAGCCTGTTTGCATGGGGGGGTAAGCAATGCGCACACAGGTTAAGCAATATTGAAGCTAACTCTCTGTAAGCATATTTAACTGAAGGTTAGCATTGCTTACCTTCATGCAAACCCTCTTACAATTGCTTAAAAGTGCCTTATCACTCTGTATGCAACAGCAGCTGTTCTGCTCAGAAACAAAATAAATAGCCCGTGCAGGTCTTGAACCTAGGACCCAGTACACTATAGTCACAGTAGTTAACCACTAAGCCGTACATAAGATTGAGGTATCACCAAACAGATCCTCATTGTAGGAAAATCAGACTTAGAATGTGAAAGGAATCTATATACAGTTTTATGTTCTATAACCTACTACATAACATAAATAAGTGAAATGGAGTACTGCATTAAGCCCAGATGTGAGGTGTCATTGTAATAAAGTGTTGAAATCCCCTAATAAACACAAGGACCTGCGTACACATGAATCATGGATACCAAACACATATATAACATGTAATGAATAATAAATCAATGCCAAACAGCAAATAGTATGCAAATTAAAAATTAAGCAATGCTAAGCATTGCACAGCCCAGCTTAGTAGGTGTAAGCAATGTGTAGGCCAGCTAATTCAGTTTGCCCATTGTTATACCCCTTTAAGCAATGCCAACCTCAGGTAAGCAGGTTTGCCCATAGCTTAGCATTTTCAAAACCATCCAATCAAGGCAAAGTGTGGGAAATCTGCTCTATTTAAACCCAACAGGCAGTAATAACATCTCATAACTGATTGCATCTTCCTCCTATAGGCACTATGACTATTATGGGAGAGGGTGTGCACTTTCAGGTGCAGCGCTGGGGCATCCAGGAGTCCAGAGTCATGGCAGGACTCCTTGTTAAAAACCATGACCAGAAACTGCTGCAGGGCGAGTACCACGGTTCTCAATACAAAGAAGAAGCCTGGGACCATCTCGCCCGTGATCTCACCAGTGCCAATGTCATACCTCAAACTGGTGAGCAGGTGTATTGCCTAATGAGCAGGATTTGAAATAAAACACTATACACCAAAAGTTAACTTATACAAACTTTTATTTTTACTGACACACAGAAAATTAACAAGCTAATAAACTCTACTTGTCTATTTAAAACAGAAAAGCAGCTTTACTCTATTCTACTAAAACAGAGAATTCAATAGTAAATAGAATTAGACAATACATTTAAAGAAAATTATACATCACCGATAAAGAGAAAGCTTCATCCTGTATTCAGTCTCGACTGGGAAGCCCCACTTCAGTCAGGCAGGAGTCTTCATCGGGAAAATAGTCTTTGGAAGTGTGTCCATTCCACAGGTATGGCTTCTGCCTGAGTGTGGAAAATCCCATCTATATATATAACCACGTTGTTTACCACAAGTCATGAGAATCAGTACTTTTCCAGTGTAGGCTGGATCTTGCTAGAGCATTCTGTGGTGTTGGACACCCACCCCAGAAGGAACAGCAAATCCTGCCAAGTATAATGATTGTGCAAATTTCAAATGCTACACTGGAATATTCCAATAACCTTGCAAGTTTTAGTACATTACTAGAAAAATCCAGGCAAGTCATGTTTCATAACCAAAACTAGTAAATAAGTTATGTTTCGTAATCAAATGTAACTTGCTGAAATAATCAGACTGTTCCGGAACAGAACATCATTTCTTATGCCTGCTCAAAAGGTTAGAATGTTTCGGAACTTAACATCATTCTGTATATTAAAAAGAATTAAAAAGAATAAAAAGAATATTGAGATACAGTGAGGCAACAGTCAAATAATCACACTCTCTCAATGTTCCCTTCTTTCGTATCACATTCGTATCACATTCGGCCCCTTGACTATTGACTTACTTATATCCGACATTTAAAACTGTATTTGCCTTGTTATAAACACAATAAGTTATGCCACAATTCCAAAATGTCAACAGAATTAAAATAATCATTAAAATTAATATTGGATGTATTAACCAGTTTAATCATTTGGTACCAGATGTTGACCATCCAGTAAATATATCCCACCAATTATGTGCAGTATCAGATTTTGTCTTCTTGGCTAAACTAACCAATTTATTCCCTATAATAATGCTTGTCATTTTATGATGTAAAATACTATGATTTACTGCCTGTAAATGTTTTTCAAGATGTTGAGTATTATTTAAAACTGTATGTAAAAGATTTAAGCTAAATGTCAAATTATGATATTTCAGTTTGTCTGGTAATCAGGTATGAAATACATTAACGTGTTTCAGGAAAAAAGACATAAGTTTCATTCTGCCAATGTAAATGAGTTACATTACCTAAACAGCCTACAAAAGGATGTGTTAAAGCATACAATAATGTTTGGTTTGTCTCTAAGCATATAAATTGTGGTGCTATTTCTACAAACATGTTAAACGTAGGAGGTAATACAGTCCACTTGCAAATATTGATGGAATGTTGAAGAAAACATGGTTTACATATAGGGGAATGTTGTCCACATATAAGTTCATTCATTGTTTCAATACAGTGTTCTAGTTTGTGCGTTTGGTTTGAGAAATCAATATAATTTTCTTTCACGTGGGGTAGCCAATACTGGAATGGATACACAGAAGATCCAAATACCAATGGCAAAGTTATGAATTGACACATTATTTTTGCATTTGTGACATTATAATTCATGATATAACCTGTACAAACATTATCTGTGCATCTAGTTTTTTCAGAAAACAATTTTATCCAATTAGTATTAGGTATCCATTTGTTGAATTTTGAATTATTACCATAGATTGTCTGTCATCTAGTAACTGAACATAAAGATGCCCACTTCTTACCCTCCAAATAGTTAGATTTACTTTAAAAGTCACATTGGTAGTAGGACATCCTTGTCCAGCAGGGCAGGTAAAATGTCTTTGTATTTTATTTCATGTACTAGAAGCCCACCCCCACTAGAGTACCGTTGAATTAATTTTAATTGCTCTTACTCCTGGTGTTACACACTCTGCCAAAGGGACTCCATACAATGAGAGACCAGCAACAATTAGCATTGGAAATGGAATCTGAAATTAAAGAAAAGTAGTATGATTATTCTCACAAATAACACCAGTCTGCTGGTATATATTCCCATTTTTTCTTTTTTGGTTTAATAATTTAAACAGTATTATCATTCCCAGTAGCAATTACTTCCCTTGTTCAGGTTGTTTATTGGGTTCATGGACCCATATTTTTGCACCTGAAGTGATTTCATGCGTACTGGATATTTGTTCCCCCTCGAAGGCAGCAACAGGCAGTGATTGCCCTCTGGTGAAGGTGCCGCCTAACACAGGTACAATAAATATTTGGGCTACCCTATCCTTTTTCCATACAAGAACATTTTTATCAAAAATATTTAACAAAATAATTTTAAGTTCCCCTTAGTGACCTGCTTCAACAACTCCATCCACAACCTGAACACCTTTCAAAGCAAGTGTTGATTGAGGTACTATTCAACCAAAATGCTTTGTTGGAATTTGTCTTTCAGTTCCAGTCTCAATCCGTTGAACTGACCTTGACGGTATTTTTCAAGCATTCATTGAATATAAACTCAATCCTGCAGTCTCAGGTGTAGCTCTAGTAGGAGCTAATGCACCTGCTTGAGTTTCCCAATATATAATTGTTTTAATGGTCGCATATGGTTTGATTTGCAATGCTGCAGTTAACATTTTTATTAATGGTGTTTCTGTTTCTGAATCGGTTTATTATTTCAAATCTGTAATGCCATATTTAAATTATATTTTTAATTTTGCAGAGTCCCATTTCCTAATTTTCTTAATTGATCTTTAAGTAAGGCATTAATTCTTTTAATTAACCCTGCTGCCTGCGGGTAATAGGGTATATGAAATACCCATTTAATATTATGCTGTTTTGCAAAATCCTGTACCATTTTCCCCTTAAAATGACAACCGTTATCACTTTGTATTTGCAAAGGCATTCCATAATACAAAATTATTAAATCTAAGGTTCTTAGAGTACTTACCTGTGTCGCTCGTCGACATGAAAATCCAATAAGACACCCAGAATAAGTATCTACTGCTGTACATATATACTGACAACCTTTATTTAATGGTAAAGTACCAACATAATCAATTTGCCATATCTGTCCTGGCAACTTTCCTCATCCAATATGTCCCTGAACTGCATGAGATATGGATCTTTGTTGGGTATGCTGACATATTGGGCATTGTAATATAACAGTTTTAATTAGATCTAATGAAAGTGCAATTCTTCTTGTTTGTGGCTTTTTCTCCCAGATGTCCACACTTCTGATGTGCTCATTTTGCCATCCTCATTTGCTCAGAGTCATCTGGTATATTAGCTTTTGAAATTCTTGTTTGTTCATCTGTAACAGAATTAAACCATTATTCTAGAGAATCTGCATAGCAATGCACATCAGCATGATAAACTGTTACAGTACGTTGATTTATTATTTTCCAAACTGATTGCCATAATTCTTTTCCCTAAATTTCTTTTGAATGAATTTTCCAATCATTTTTCTGCCAGGTAGGCAACCAGGTTGCTAACCCATTTGTCACTGACTAAGAGTCAGTATAAATATGACATGTACCTGGCATCTCCTGTTTCAATGCTTGATATACAGCATATAAATCTGCATACTAACTACTTTTGCGACTCCCTGAAGATGTTAACATTTTTTTAGTCACTGGATTACAAGATACAGCCTTCCAACATTTTTTATTTCCTACATATTTTGCTGACCCATCAGTAAACCAAACATGTTGTTCTAGTGGTACCTGCATATATGGCATCCCCCATTTTACTGGAGACTCACTGACTGGTTTAGCCTTGTCAGTAACAGATAGTTGTTGATCTATTGGTATTTGAGCCACCTTTTCATGAAACATTGCTATTTCATTAATTCCAGGTTTACCCTATAATGAATATACCATTTCCATTTGATAATGCTTGCTTCCTGCACATGACCTATTCTATGTGTCTTGGGTGAACTTGTCACCCACTGCATTATAGGTATCTCTGGTCGCAAAAGCATAGTATGTCCTATTGTAATTGGTTCAGTATCTACAAGTGCCCAGTAACATGCTTGCAATTGCTTTTCAAAGGAGAATATCTTTCCCCTGCATCTGGTAATCTCCGAGTCCAGAATCCTAGTGGCACCCGCTTTGATTCCTATTTTTGACAAAGGCTCCAATTAGCATAATGATCAGACCTCCCAACCGTCCCGAATTACTCGGTTTTTACCAAGTTTTGGGGTCCAAATTAAGGGGTGCCACAATTCCCGAGTGGCACCCCTTCATTTCCGATTTCTTTCCTTTTCTTTTTTTCTTTTTTAATTTTCGCACTGTCAGAGCTGATGTCATCACGTGCGTGATGATGTCAGCTCCGTCAGCACTACCAGCCAGTCGGAATTGAGCTCAAGGAGCTCACATCATCATTTCCGGCTGGCTGTGAGCAGGCGGGAAGTGCTTTGCCGAGAAGAATTTGAAAATAACTGAAGAGTGAGTGAAGACGTTACTGCTGCTGCTGAGAGAATGCCGTTTTGGACTGAAACTGCTTCCGAGAGAAGAATGCTGGCTTTGAGGTTAAATCTGCTGGGCTGGCTCCTGCTGTTTTCATTGTTGGCTTGGGACTTAATGTGCTGGCGCCTGGCTTGGGACTTTGCTTTAAATCTGCTGCCGACCCGTTTTCCCTGCTGGCTTGGGACTTTGCTGGGATGGGAATTATTTACAGGTAAGGTGTGTGTGTCTGGGGTGCGTGCATGTCCGAGAAGAACTGTATTTTATTTGGCAAAGTGTGTCTAAGTCCATTAATGCTGCCGCTTTATCTTCTTGTAAGTCCGATAATGCTGCTGCAAAGTTAAACTGTCCGTTAATGCTGCTGTAAAGTTAGTTTAACAGCCATTAGTGCTACCGAAGGATGTGTGTGTGACTTAGTCCATTAATGCTGCTGCAGGTTCTGCATTTTATCTTCTTCCAAGTCTGTTAATGCTGTTGCAAAGTTAGTTTATCAGTCCGTTAATGCTGCTGCAAAGTTAGTTTAAACAACTGTTAATGTGTGTGTGACTAAGTCCGTTAATGCTGCTGCAAAGTTAGTTTAAACAACTGTTAATGTGTGTGTGACTAAGTCCGTTAATGCTGCTGCGGGTTCTGTATCTTCTTGAAAGTTCGTGGATGTTGTAAAATTAGTCTATCAGCCATTAATGCTACTGAAGGTGTGTGTTTTATCTTCTTGAAAGTCTGTTGTTGCTGCAAGTTCTGTATTTTATCCTTAATGCCGCTGCAAAGTTAGTTTAACAGCTGTCTTGTATTTTTTCTTCTTCAAAGTTAGCCGTTAATGCAGGTTCTGTATTTTATCCTTAATGCAAAGTTAAATAGCTGTCTGTTAATGCGACTGAAGGTAGGGGTGGGGTGTGTTCTGTATTTTATCCTTGATGCAAAGTTAAACAGCCATCTATTAATGCTGCTGAAGATAAGGGTGGGTGTGTTCCGTATTTTATCTTCTTGAATGTAAATAGTGCTTACTGGTTATTGCAGAATTCTTTTGGCTACTATATTTTCCTACTTTGTGTTATGTTCTAGTCATGGAGTTAGTATTCTAAATATTTTTGTTCACTGGAACAATAGCAGTACTACTTTCATTTATCCATGCATTGATCGAGGTTAGCCTGAATTTCTATCATCCTTGACTACAATGGCCCATAATGCATTTTCTGAATTTTCTTTTTTTTTTCTTCTAGGCAGGAATTCCATTATTTCAAGTAATGTATTATATAAAAACTTTGTTGGCTGGACACAAAAATCTAAATACCATTGGAATGTGGACAATTGTAATTCACTTGACAGAAATGTATATGCTGAATGTTTTCTTTGGATTGAAGCTGAAGTAGTCCTAATCTCCCAAAAAGTGTACACTGCTTTGTAATAGTCTATGTTTTTCACATCACTTAAAATAGTAAGATTGTGAAAAATATATACCGATTTTCACTGAAAGTACTTTCAACATAAAAAGTGATATTTTCCTATAGGCAGCATGTAGTAACCTCACTGTTGTATGCACAATTTTGTCATATCAGTTTATGCAGTAATTTACCAAGTCCTGTTTAATACAGTAGCACATTTTGTAGTAATCTCTGCTACAAGGTATACAATATTTAATTAACATTTTCTAACACTATACAAAATAGTACAAATTAACATTGCACATATATTAACCTCGAGTGTCCTATACAGCTGTGGCATTGCATTTCTTCCATGTACACATTTTTAAAATTGTATATTGTACACGTGATCTTTAATAAGGACAGAAATTACAGTGGGATTTTCTCCTCGATGTTAAGGTTTGGGTGATTTGGGTCTGAGGACAAATATTAATGGATTAAACACTCTAGCTAAAGGGAGCAAATCCAACCACAAACCACACTGCCTTGCAGTACATCATTCCTATTACACCATGGATGTTTGTTTTAAAAATGTATTCTTAGTTTCACTGCTTTCAGATGACATTACAGGCCCATGTACACTGTGTATGTAATGCACTTTGATCTCATTATTGAGGGCCTTGCTCAGACACCGAGGTTTGACAATACCAAGGTATTAGCATAAGCTGGGTAAAAGTAGATTTGCTGCCAATCTGACTTTAGAATAAACTGAGTGGCTGTCATATAGTTTAAAAATGGAAAATCTGGATGCTGTTTTGTTGTATAACCAAACCCACACCACCACTTGTTTTCAATGTTTCTTTGGTATGTTCCTCTTAATATTTGTGGTTTTCTAGCAAATTAGTGAGAAATGAATTCACTAAATGATAGCCATTTAAGTTTGTCTTCCTATTTTCAGAAAACGCATGGTAACGCAAAACATTTTATTCTGGCAACTTTTATAAGATTATACAAGCAATCTTTAAAACGTGTCCCCTGTTATGGGCCTTTGCCCCCCCCCCCTCAATAAATGTTGGCTTTTTCCAGATTTTTTGTGCTGCATAGTTCAGGGGGAGAGCAGTGTAGTGCTGCTTATACGAAGTCTGTTTATTTCAGTAGCACAACAGGTAGAACACTTGCTTTTGATGCAGAAGGTTGTGGGTTCTACTCCCTCAGTATGTAGATGGATTGCTGATACTATACTGTGTTGTACTTTTAAAGGGGGTGGGTGTTGTAGTTTTGAGAATGTCCTCTTTGGCAGAGATGCCTAGTAAATAATGAACCTGTTATCAGTTTACCATCCATTCCCTATTGCAGCAATATTACTAGCTTATTACTTTTTTAATGCAACATAGGCAAGTTATTTCTCAAGGGCAACAGGCACTTTCTACTTTCTTTGTAGATGTAAGGTTCTTCTCCCTTCCCAGTGATCATTCATTGCTACACATTTAAAAAAAAATGGTTACTATTTACTACAAGGTCTGAGCTCTGGGGCCATATTTTGGTCGTCTGTTCTTCAGTTTGCGTTTGAAAGTTGGTATGCCACAATTCCACTAGAGTGGGTGGGGTTACATAATTATGTATGCAAATTAGATGTTAATCAGCGTACAGATTTGTACCTATTTTTCATGGGCCTTGTCCAGATTTTTGATGTTTCCAAGTTGAGAGGTATGATAATGATCCTGTACGAATACGTGTAGCTCTACTTCCCCATCCTGTAAGGGCCATAAATCTAATGTTTTTTGAATAGCCTGCTTCACTTGCTCAAATGTTTTCGGCTGATCAGCCCTCCAAACAAACTCATATTTCTTCCTAGTCACCTTGTAAATTGGGGAAAGTATTTGACTTAAATGAGGACTATGCTGTCTCCAAAATCCAAATAATCCTATAAAGCGCTGTGCCTCTGTTTTATCCCGAGGGGTTGGAAATTCTAAAATCTTTTGTTTTGCCTTCTGTAAAACTTCTCTATGTCCCTGATGCCACCGAATTCCCAAAAATTTTACAGTTTGAGCTGGTCCCTGAATCTTGTTGGGATTTATTTCCCAGCCCTTTGTTCTCATGTGATTAATTACCATTTGTAAATACTCACTCACTTCTTGTTCAGAATTTCCCTGAATGAGAATATCATCAATGTAATCTTAAATTTGCATATTCTGAGGTAACCTTATTTTGTCTAAATGTTCTGCCACTATTTTGTGACAGATAGTAGGACTATGAAAATATTCTTGTGGTAACCGAGTAAATGTATATTGTCGTCCCTGACAGGTAAAAGCAAATTGAGCATAATTCTTTTCTGCAATTGGTATGGTAAAGAAAGCATTTGCTAAGTCTATTACTCCATACCAAGTACCCTGGTGTTTCTGTATATTTTCTATTAATGTAATTGTATCTGGAACTGCCACTTTCAGTGGTGGAGTATATTTATTCAATTCCCAGTAATCTACTGTTATTTGCCAAGACCCATCCAACTTTTTGACAGGCCAAACTGGGTTATTCCATTCTGTTGTAGTAGTTTTTAAGACACCTGCATTGAATAAATCCTGAATTGTTTCACCTATCTCCTTATGCCCCCCAGGATTTCTATATTGCTTTAAACTAATTACCTTCATTGCTGAATGTAATTCTATGGGTGACATTTTAACTTTTCCTACTGTAGCTTTGACTGAAAAATATGGCATAATGCCAAATTGATACTGTCCATCTGATAAATTCAATGTCAAACCCTTTAAAATGTCAATTCCTATTATGTATTCAGGGACAGGTACTATTAAGACAGAGTACTTTTGCTTTGGCAATCGACATATTTTCATTTCTAACATCGTCTGAACAGCTTTAATTTGTTTTCCACCAAGTTCTGTAATAGTAACTTGTCACCCTTTGAATAAACTCGGATTATCATAAATTAATGAGGCCTCCGCTCCAGTATCAATTAGAGCTCGGACCTGTTGTTCATTTTTATTTTTCCAGAATATTGTCAAGTCTACATATGGTACTAAGAAATCTTCGGTTCCACCAATAAGTGCCCACAACTGCCAAAAGATGATAAATTCACAATTTATTGACATACGACAACAACAGAACGATACTAAATGCACTATTAGACACTAAAACCACTTAAAACACAATGAATGCAGTACAATGTTAAGCGCTTTCAGCCAAATCAGCTGGCCTTCATCAGAACTAAAGCGTATTACTGTTACGCTGTTTAAATAACTTCATTGGCGCCAAAATCCATATCACATTCCTTAAAGTTATATTAACCATATGTTACGTATATAAACTTAAAGTTCATTAATAGACATTAATATATCATCAAACTGAAGTGATGTATTTAAAAAGGAAACTTAATAGAAAATGTATATATACTTTTTAAAAACTCAATTGTTATTTCATTATGACTTATCCTTTTTGGACATTATTTATTGTTGCCTTAATACAATCAAATATTGCTATAAATATATATATATATAATATATATATATATATATATATATATATATATATATATATATATATATATATATAAAGAATTAAATAACTGAAAATAATAATAATAAGAACTACTAAAATAAAATAGGGAAATAAAAGGAAAATATAATAAAATACTTGTGTGTAAGTAAGGGCTAAAATATTATTACAAGTTAATAAATACAAGAATTGTTACTGTTCAAAAATACTAAGTACTAAATAATTAATTAATAAATAAGTAAATAAATAGCCAGCTGATTTGGCTGAAAGCGCTTAACATTGTACTGCATTCATTGTGTTTTAAGTGGTTTTAGTGTCTAACAGTGCGTTTAGTATCGTTCTGTTGTTGTCATTTGTCAATAAATTGTGGATTTATCATCTTTTGGCAGTTGTGGGCACTTATTGGTGGAACCGAAGATTTCTTAGTACCTGCTTGGATTTTATTCTGAAGTCTACATATGGTCTAAAATCCTGCCGAGTCCATCCACTTACTGGAGCTTGGCCAATTTCCGAATTGAAATGTAAATCTGACAATTCAGGATACATCGCAGGTGGAGCAGAGGGAACTGCTGAACCTTCTTCCGTATTTTCAGTTTTACTGTCTGCTACATACTCCTCCCATTTTTCTACATTCCGGGTTTGCCTGCCTTTCTTAGTCAAACCTCGTTTTTTGTACATCTCCCACATTACTGGAGTGTCTATACCATCAATCATATCCTTTGAAACCCCATCTTTCAATAACGCACCAAACATATCTTTTCAGGGCACTCGAGCTCCTTTATGTCCAGCACTTTTATTTTCACGTCTATCATTATTTAACTGTGTTGGTCCCCATTCTCCTAGCTCTCCCAGCTGCTGCAATCCCTCAATAACTTGAGAAATAGCACTTCCTGTCTCGCTAATTAAATATGTTAGCTTCACTGTTTTATAAGCCAGAGGGGCTAACTGAATAATCCTATTTCTAACAGAGACTGTTAAAGCATTTTGTAATAATGTATCAGCGGACCCTACAAGTAAGGCAGTTTTCATTGCCTCTTCCTTAATTCTTTGAATAGCATCTTGTAATGTATACCATGGCCTATCATTAGAAGGCCAGTCCATTTCTGTAGGATATTTTTCAGCACAGCAATCTGCTATAATTTTAAAAAGGGGTGTTACATGCCCATTATATCTCCATAATGCAGCTTGTACTGAAGGATCACTACTTCATAGGTTCATAGGTAGGTACTAGGCTATTGGCCCTAGGGCCTATATAAGCCTAGCCAAAAAATGTACCCTGGCTTTTGCCAACCAAGAAAATTATTTTCCTGTGCCCCTGTCGAGCAGAGGCACAGAAGTGATCCCTGGGGTGAATTTCCCCTTTCCCATCCAATCATCAAGATATTTCTTGAAGAGTGCTAACGAGGAGCTCTGTTTGACATAGATAGGTAGTCTGTTCCAGAGTATGGGAAGTCTCTGGGACAGGAATCTATCCCTCCAGCATGTTCTGTTTATTGTGGTGACAAGGTTTAGGTCCATAGAGCATGTAGCTCGGAGGGATTGGGATTTCTTTAAGTGGAGCATGTCCAACAGCTCTGGGTTTGACATAGCTTTGTATGTGAGGCAGAGATCACCCCTGAGTAGGCGATATGCGATGGAGTAAAGCTGTAGTTTTTTGAGACGGTCTGCATAGGGCATCTGCTTGAGGCCAGTAATCCTCTTTGTGACGTATTTCTGTAGTCTTTCCAGTTGTTATAGATGTCTTGTGAGGTACATACTAAAAGGGGCATTGTACTCTATAATGGGTCTAATGAGTGATGAGTAGAGGGGAACAGTGACCTCTTTTTTTCTGGATGAGAATCCTTTTGTGATGAGATGAGCCATGTAGAAGGATTTCCTGACCACTGTGGCAATGTGTTTATCAAAGGAGTGACTACTGTCCACCTGTGTCCCAAGGTCTCTTATCACATTTTCGGCATTAAGTAGACTACCAGCTATGTGGTAGTTCATGGGTACAGAGTTTTTGCCAAAGGGGATGACAATACACTTTTTGGCATTGAGCTTCAGGCCATGGCTTTGACACCAGGTATCTGTCTCAGTGAGGCCCTTTTGTAGTTTGTCCACATCGTTAGGAGTTTTGATTATGGCTCCTACTTTGCAGTCATCTGCAAACTTTGTTAGCCAAAGACCTTCTGTGTTAGCCTGCACTTCAGAGAAGTAGATACCAAACAGAAGAGGACCCATGACTGAACCCTGTGGTACTCCACTTGTCACTGGACTGAGGTTGGATTTGGAATCCGCTACTTTCACAGTGTGGGCTCTGTCCATGAGCCAGTTGTCAACCCATCTTGAGACATAGGGATTTATAACTAGTTTAGTGAGGTTATCTATAATTCCAGAGTGGGGGATGGTGTTGAAAGCCTTGGCGAGATCTAGATAAGCTGTGTGAACCATTTTACCCTCATCTATGGATTTGGTGACTGCTTCAAAGAAGTCAATCAGGTTTAGGAGACATGATCTGCTTTTTACAAATCCAAACTGGGTAGGGTCCAGAGTTTGGAGATTACCAATGTCTTTGTTTATGAGTTCCACGATGATAAGTTCCATGGCCTTGCAGATCAGGCTCGTCAGGCTAATGGGGCGGTAGTTCCCGGGGTCCATTGTGGCTCCGTCTTTGTTGAGTGGGATAACCATTGCAGTGCGCCATTCAGTGGGTACAAAGCCTGAGGTGAGGCTATGATTGAACATGGTACTTAGGTAGGGTGCCAGTTCATTATGTAGTTCGTGTAGAACGCAGCCTGGGATATTGTCAGGTCCCATGGATGCTGTGTTCTTGGCTTTGGAAAGTGTGTTTTTTTACCTGTGCAGCCGTGATTATAGGAACTTTGCATTCTTCCAGTATAGAGATGGGCCCTCTAGGGGGTGAGGAGGGGTAAAATTAGCACTGAACCTATCTACTAGGATGTTGGCAATATCAGTTGGTTCTGTATATTTAGTGCCATCGTGCTGTAACTCAGAGCAGATCTGAGTGTTCCCATTGAGATTCTTGACATAGCTATAGAATGCTTTGTGGTTGTCTTTAGAGTCAGTGGCAATTTTGTTTTCGTAACTAGCTTTGGAGGATTTTATGACGGATCTCAGCTTCTTACTGTGGTTTACCAGGGAGTTCCTCCAGTCATGGGATTTTACTCTCTTTTGCAACAGTTTCTTTCTTCTGTTGTAGAGTTTGTTTATGGCAGAGGACCACCAGATTGGCTTGCTTTTTTTGGAAGATAACATCTTGATTCTATTAGGGATAGCATGATCCATGCACTCGTGTAAGTGTTTATAAAGTGCATTTGTTAATACACAAAACTTTTGTGCATCATCTTCATCTATCTGTATTCCTGTAACTCCAGTCACATAAAGTCTCGCTAACCATGTAATTAGAGATTCTCCTGACCTTTGTTTGAATTTTTCAATTATATCACTTACTTCCTGTTGTGAAAAATCTTCCATAAAATGATCATGACGCCCTGGCCAATATCCTATCCCTTGCGGGCCAGAAGGATCTGCTGTTTTCATCTAAGAATGGGTTTTTCCTTTACTGGTCCCCCTTTATTCTGTTCCTCTTCTCCAGGGAAAATATCATTTTCATCATCGGAGTCTGAATGGGATGGAGAATCAGAAGAATACCAAATGTCTCTGTCCCAATGGTCCAGATCACAGTCAAAACCTGCCTTTGCAATTGACGTTTGTACTTTCTTTTTATTAATTTTGCCTCTTTGTTTGCAATATTTATATCTCGCTACCCATATAGCAGCCTTTTCTGCTACATGCTGATACATATCTGTTTTGTCTGCTAGCAATTTAGTCTGAAACTGTAAGATTACATTTTGTTTTTCTAATTCTACTATCCATTTCTCTAATTGTTTTATTTGTTCACACTTACACATCTTATCTTCATGTAATTTTCAGTATGCAGTCAAGAGGATCCAACAGCGTCTGCATACGGCACCCAATTCTTTCCCTTTTTTGACTAAAACCTTTTGTAGGCATGCTTGCACTGAACCTGGTCCGGCATCCTTTAAACAAACATCCCAATTTGCACTTAAACCTGTACCGGTTAACCATTCCAAAGCTAATGCTTTGTACAGGTCCTGGTCCCATTCTGGAATTTCTACCTCCAAAACTGCTATATCATGTCCCCCTGGCATATCAGTGTGATAATCAATGACATATAGGCAGCAATTCATGTCATACAACTGACTGTCAGGCCTGTACATATTTGCAAAATCTCAATGAAAACAATCCTGTCATTGTACAACTCACCAAAGGTTTAAGAGGGCAATAGTCAAAATATGTCCCGGTTCACCTGCATTTGCTCAAGACATGCCCAGAGTGTGTACAATAAGAGATGGACATGTATGTGCATAACATCAACCTGGAATCTGGGAATATGTGTAGAAACAGTAAGGTAGTGTTAACAAACAATATCTCCACATGTATACCAGGTTAGAAGTGAATACTGCATGCAAAACTCAGTTCATGTATATAGTTGTCTACATCCATACCACTGTCCAAACTAAAGCCATAGGATAGTGTACTAATACCTGTAAGGTACAGATCACAGCACTGTCTAGGAAAGTAAGGAGAACTACAGGAATATACTAGTTGCTAATTGACATCTTTCTCTCCTCTCCACCATATCTGCAACAATAAACTAAGTACATAACTCAATCTGTGTGTGCTCCATTAAATCTACTGTTGCAACATATGCCGTATTGTTTGATAAATACTTAAATTTATTTCCATGCATGTGCCATGTTGAAATTCTCCCACATTGGTGGCATGCTGCCATTAATGTACCTGCATGCTGTTGTAATGGCCACTGTGGTTCCATATATGCATGTGTTCTGTTTGCTATGCAACTGTTCCATATTTGGTGTTTTGGATTAATGGGAATATGTATGCTTGCTGTTATACCTGATCCTGGAATGTGTTGACTATTACTTACCCACATATGTTGTAAAATTGAAACACCATAACACGTTTGGGAAAGCCGGTCCCAGTGAACCCACCTGTCCCACCTCATCTGGCCGTGGCACCGGGTACCAGCACATCTGGGGCCCACATGGGACCTCCTCATCTGCTGGTCTTGCACCACCTTTGAGTGGAACCACCTCAGAGGATGGAGCTAGCCCCCCTAGGATCAGGTGCGGACAAGACACTGTCACCTGTTGCCAGGTCTGGGTCGTGGTGTGTAGCAAGCTCTGCAGAGAGTTTGGAGATCTGCTATGCCAGCTTGAGGGCCACATGTCAAAACTAGTGGGTTGGCCTGGCCATCCTACTCATCCCGCAGCATAGCCACCTTCGGGGCTGTGAAGGTGTAGTGGTGACTGCCCATGGGTGGGGACCTCAGTCCCACTGTATCCACTAGGAGGCTCATGGACTTCCGATTTCCAAACACCCCTCCCCATCATGGTGTTTGCCCCCCCCACATGTGTCATATACCGCACCTGTATGATGTCTTGTCCATCTTGGCTGTTATCCTACCCAACGTACCTTCCCAAAAATATCTACTATCTCTCCCCAAAATCCCACCCTCACTTGAAAAAAAAAAAAAAAGAGCAATCTGTTTCTAAAAAAAAGATCTCGCCCCATACATAGCTGTCCATTTCATAAACATGCCCACTGGACACATGTAATCTGGTCTAATTGGCTTCACAACATATTGTTGTTGTCCTCACCCCTCTCTCAGGTGTTTGAGTGTCCAAATCTAGCTCCAAATTCAGTGTATATGCACAGCTGTTGCTGTAGATGAACTGGGCAGCTATGGACCTTCCCTACACCTGTCCTGCACATCCCTAGCTATTTTAACTACTGTCTTTCCCTCTTTGTGCCCCCTTTTCACCACTTTCCTATTAACTCTTTTTCATTTCTTTTAAAGAAATGAGCGTGGGGGGTAAGCGGGAGTAAGTACTTTTAAGCAGGAGTAAGTGGGTTTAAGCTTGTTTGAACGGGAGTAAGCAATGCATACACAAGTTAAGCAACTGAGAAGCTGAATCAGTATAAGAAACTTCAACTGAAAGTTAGCAGTGCTGACCTCCATGCAAACCCACTTACAACTGCTTAGAAGTGCCTTAATCACTCTTTATCCAATGGACCTTGTTCTGCCCAGCAACAAAATGCTTCTGCAAGGCTCAAACCCAGAACACTGCACACCATAGCCAAAGTGATTTACTACTAAGCCATGTCAGATATACATAACCCTGACGTTTTCACAAACATATCATCCAGCACACTTATTCAACAGTACAGGAAATGTATTTATATATGTAGATGTATATATATATGTGTGTGTGTGAATGCATGTGTGTGTGTGTGTGTGTGTGTGTGTGTGTGTGTGTGTGTGTGTGTGTGTGTGTGTGTGTGTGTGTGTGTGTGCGCGCGTGTGTGTGTGTGTGTCTGTGTGTGTGTGTATGTGTGTGTATATATAGATATATATCTATAGATATAAAAGAGAACATAAGAAATACATATATGACCAAAGGCACCATTAATGGGGGTGAGGGGGCCCAAGCTAAATATGTCTTGTAAGTATTGATATCACCCCCTCCCCCACAGCAAAACACATCTGCCCTGTAATACAATATCAACTGTTACAAGTCTCATACCCAGGACCCGAGACAACATGGGCACAAGACATTAACAGTGATCCATCCCACCTGTATGATGCCAGGATTGTATCAATAACATATCATGCAGTACACTCTATCTACTATAGGGAATGTACAATGTGGAAGCAATAAACTTTCCAAAAGATACAAATACACACACACACATATATGCAGATACATCTATATATATATATATATATATATATATATATATATATATATATATATATACATATATATATATATATATATAGAAAGAGAGAGAAAGATATATATATATATATATATATATATATATATATATATATAGATATATATATATATACATATATATAGATATATATTTAACTATACATACACACACAGAGATATGTATAGGAACTTACATATTTAGAGGTTGCATACCATACTGAACAGCCAGTAGTGCTACCGTTGCCAGCTTATCAAATGGACAGTGTATGAGCCACCCATACAAAAGACAATTGTTGCCTGAAACAATAACCCACAGAGAAGTCAAAGGATGTGACACCACACACAGGTTTGCATACATAAGAAAGTTTTATTTGTGTACTATTACAGTTTTATATGCCATGTCATATAGCTGTTTAGACTTTGAAATACATACAAACAGATTAATGCAACTCTCAAGCAGATCATTTAATACAGTAATCCGAAAGCATAACATATGTTGCTGTCCAGGCCAAGGCCTGCAAGTAGTACAACAGTAAAGACAGACTGGGTCAAAGGATAACAGTCAATCAACAGTAAGTAATGCAGATGTATAGTCCAGCAGCCTCTAACTACACTCTGTACGCAATCCCAAGGGGAAAAGACTTAATTTGACACAATGTGATGTATCTGTTGCATAACAATGCATAACTGAAAACATCACAATCACACTGACAAACAGAACATTCTGTATGGCAGTAAGCAGTAGGCCAGCAATGTTCCCAAGGTGAAATGTATGGTAACGTACAGCCATATACCGTAAGGCAGCTTACTACTGATATCCCTCATGTGTTGTAACAGCCTAGATTAATTATGGTGCATACCCCCCCCCATTGACTGACTTACAGGGGCATATAACACTGTTACACACTGACCTATGGACTGCAGAAGGGCACACATGTTTTGTGCAGATGAAGCCCACATATATATGGACCCAACTCCACAATATGTGTGGGGGCCACACCAGCACTGGAATGATGGCAGGAATGGCAGCATGACATAATCACAGGCCACTACATAGCAACCCCTTACTGCATGACATATGGACAAAGCCTGGTTTGTAGGTGGAGGCCAGAGGCCAAAACACAGGCACATATGTGAAACAGTATTGTAATACACTGAGCAAGTTGCTGGTGTTAAAGGATAGTCTTCAACATACCCTTAGTCAGTAATATGATGTCAGAAACACAAATGGATGTAGCCATGTACTGATCACACTCAACACACACACACTGCCAGTGATATATCTGACACAAGACCTGTGTGGTGGACATACAAAACATAACAGGCACACCTCTGGCCATCATGTGGATAGGCCCACAGTTGAGAGCTATGCAGCCAGAATGTATTCCATGTTAAACTAATATGTACACACAAACCCTGTAACACTGGTGCTATACAATGCATATAACAACACTACTCACACTCTGTCTGTAGTTCTGTAACCTTATACAAATATGTAGCTGGCCTGAGTCTGCAAATCCTCTTGTAAGAGGTGTTGCTACCTGCTCTCTGTAACACTGCTGTCCACACACAGGAAGGATGTCCACCATACAGGTAAGGTAAAGCGACCACACCCACATGATGTAGGGATGTAGTAATTGGAAGTACTACACAGTATGCTGCATACAGGTAGCAAGTGGAGGATACTGATTGGTGCAGAGGCCATCACCTGATCATGTGCATCACCTACAAAATCCATGCTGCAATCTATACAATGCAGCTCAATCCATTTACTGGAGAGAGAATGAGATAGATAGAGAGAGACCTATAGACAGATAGATAGATAGATAGATAGATAGATAGATAGATAGATAGATAGAGAGTGTGAAAGAAAGAAAGAAAGAAAGGAAGAAAGCTAAAGCCAAGCCAAAGGCAAAGGAAAAAAAAACAACACAAAAAAACTATCCAGAACAAGCATCATTCCCACAACAGGTATGTAAAGTATATATGCATGTAATTGACTGTAGTACTTGGTCCATAATAATGGGATAGATGATGTGGAATGATTTTAGGTGCCATCATGTGTTGTTGTAATGATGTCCAGCTGAACAACTGCTATGGACAATAGTGTATGTCCCTGTGGGTAGTGGGCCATACCCATCAATTGTGACAAGATGTAAGCCATCATAGTGGGTGTTGTGTAATATAAAACATGTATATTACTGTGGCCAATAGCTGATGGTGGAAGTAATGCCATAATGATGGACACGTGGGTTCTAGAGCCTACCACTTGCAGGACACTCAAGTTAACATGTAATGTAGCATGCTGAAATGCCATAGGTGTGTAATAGGCTTAACTGCAATCTGTCCCCATATATTCCCCTCTAATGTTAGGCTGTGTCCATATGAGGTACCTGCCCGGTGTTGTAGCAAGGCAGAACAGTGAAACTGTGCAGGAAAGAGAGTTAGAGATTCAGGACCTGATGTCTGAATGTACCCCATAGATATATACATATATATATATATATATATATATATATATATATATATATATATATATATATATGTATATACACATGTATGTCTACAGATATACAGACACCTATGTGTATGTGTGTGTATATATATATATATATATATATATATATATATATATATAACATAATATATATCTACACACACACATACATATATATATATATATATATATATATATATATATATATATATATATGAACATATATATATGTATATATATATATATATATATATATAAAACCTAATACATATCTACACATATATAGAGATCTATATATGTGTATGTCTACATATATACAAACACACACACACATATATATATAAATACATGTTCCCTATTTTTGCATCACAGTGCTGCATGCTATGTGTGAGGGAACATCACACATATCAATACACACACACACACACACACACACACACACACACACACACACACACACACACACACACACACACATATATATATATATATACATATATATATACAGACGTAAGTGTGTGCAACATGGACGGTTATGTCACGTGTCAACCCCTTGTTGGGACCACAATGCCCTTGTCTGTAAAGGTAGGATTAGGAATTTGGGGAAGGATAGCAGGTATATTTGTGGAGGTGGGTTGGATTGGTAGATAGAGAAGACAGCCTATAGGGGTGGTATATGACACATGTAGTGGGTAAACACCCTGGATGGTGAGTGTCATCTGCGATGCAGAAGCCCCATAAGCCCTCATATGGAAACAATGGGAACAAGGCCCTCACCCATTGCCAGTCACAACAGCAGCTTCATGGCCCTGAAGGTGCCTGGGCTGGAGGCTGAGTAGGAGGAGCATGTAGACCCTTTGATTGTGTAATGAGGGCCTCAAAGTGCTGTAGCACATCCCGCAAGTCTCTTTGGAGCTCCCTATGCACCAGACCCTGGACCCGAACTCGGGTGACAGGATCATGTCTGCGTGTTCTCTTGGGGAGGGAAACCATCCCCTGAGGTGGTTCCACCTGAAGGTAGTGCAGGACCAGCAGATGAGCCCGAGGTGGGTCCCACATTTGATGTGGCCTGGTAACATGGCCAGATGAGGTGGGAGAGGTGGTTCTGCTGGCAACTGTTCCCTAAACATGCTGTAGTGTCACTGTTATAGAACATATGTGGATAATAATAGTCCACACATTCCTGTATCATGTTCAACAGCATGTATAGATATCCCCAATAACACATAACAACATATGTGCAGCAATCGCATAGCAAACAGACCACATGCATATATACAACCATAATAGACCTTACAATGGCATGTAGGTGACATTGTCCATAATAAGCCAGCAATGATAGTGTCCCCACAGGGAGCATGGCTACAAACACATAGCACAAAGTGTGGTATAATATGATATATGTCCCAATGGTAGGTAAGCTGTACATATACCTATTGAGTTGTATGAACAGATTGTTGTTGCACACATGGTGGGGGAGACAGAGATGTGTATTAAGAACTATGGTAACCTTGTTGTATGAGGTGGTCAGACCTGTTTCCATCTTTATGTCTTTCAGGCAAGATGTCACATGGCAGATTACCTGTCTATTCAGCAGACAAAAATGAGGTCTTCATCACACACCTGGTACAGCATTACCAGGTGCTGTTTGGCAGAACAGCCAATGAGCAGCAGGAGTGGACCACCCTATGGAACAATCTAGTCCACAGGGTCAATGATATCGGCCTGCATAACCGCAGTTATGAGCAGGTCCGGCATCATTGCAGCGACCTGCTTCGCAATGCCCATTGGTGTTCTGCTGCAGTCCAGGGGATCACCTCACAACAGAGGGTTCAGGCTATCCATCCCCCGTGACACGTATTGAGGAGTTCCTCACCAGCCTCCAGGCACCTGCCCACCTTCCCGCACAACAACTGGTGGGGAGTATTGTGGAAGTGGGTGCTACCCACACACCGGCAGTTGAGCATGCAGGTAAGACCACAGGGCACATCAGTAGACCACTGTTGCATATCCATCTGCATCTGTACAGGTAGATCATGCATATGTGAGATGACATATATATATATATATATATATATATATATATATATATATATATATATATATATATATATATAGTCTGTTGCTGCATAGTAGTAATAAACAGATGTGCATAAGCTGTAGTATTGTGGACTTGTACTGTTGATGTACTGTAATGCTGCACCCACCCTGTATCAATGCTACAGCTGTGGCTACTGAAATCACATCTCTCACACACTTATGTAAGTCCCTCTGGTATACCTCCAAGGCAGCAGCCTGTAGCTGGTGAGTATGGTTTATGTTCATGCTTGCAAATACACCAGTCATGTAATGGCTATGGTATATTCCATGCACACATCTAACACACCTACCCCTAATGCATGCTGTACATGTTCACGTATTGTTGATGTTAACTGCACTGAATCACAGTGGTGACCATGATGGTGTATCTGAAGGATATGTAAAAGACCTACAATATAACTAACATCCTGTCGTTGCAAAATGTGTCCACAGAGATGAACATAATGGTGGGACAAATGGCCTACAGTAGGGACATGTGTGAAACATCACCCTTATACAGTGCTACAGCAGTGTATATGCCAGTATTACAATGGCAACTGTTACAGATCTACACTACAGCATATCATAATACTGCGGTTCACAACTCTTAAAACCTGCAATGTGGTCCCAACATGAGCAATGAGTGGAAAAGTATGTTAGGGCAGCAAATATGGGGAATACATACCTTCACAAACACTGGAAGCATATGTGTGCACACACTCCAGAAAAAATATATAGTGGAAGCAGCTGTTGAGGTACTGACTGCATGCATTTGTCATGGAAATACACCTTTCAGCAAGTACACATCCCCAATTTCACACCATGTATTGGTCTGCTGTCCAAGACATTTGGCCATCAAATGTGCACACTTACCTGCAACAGAGGCAGCTGTTGCTTGCATACATCTTACATGACGTGGTGTGGGTTCCATATTCAACAGGTTGCACCCATGAGCTGGACATGTAGCCATAACTCATCCTTGCATATACCATGGCAAACAGTGCAGACAGACATTTATGTGGCAAGGATGTATAGGATAGGAATGATGTAGGAAATAAACAGATGGCCATTCAAGACAGATAATGTCACATGTAGCAAATTGGTCATGTGGGCTGCCTAGTAAAATTCCACAACACTGATGGGGTTGCAAGAATGTCTGGCAAGTACTGGCTGTGCAGGACCCATGTCAACAGTTGCCTGGACTCTGCAAATGTGGGGCCTATGAGTTAGGGTAATCAGATGTAACAGATGTATCACAGGAAACATCAGCCATGCTTCTGTACAGGTAGTGTATGCATAACAGAAGAGGTCCCCAAAAGTCATGCATTGCAATGAGCACTGGTGTACCATTACCACGTTTGAAAACCTGCAGACAGTATCATGTAAGATACATCTGCTGCTCAACCAATGCCTCACCCCACCTCAGGCCCTCCATCCCCATCTGTACTGTACCAGTGACAGTGTGCACCTGTATGTTTGCCATTCATTAGCTGGGACTAGGCTGTTACACATGGTGTTCAATGCTTGGGACACTGCAAACTGACACACATGTGTAGGCCATAGTTGTCAAGCATCTGCAAAAAGACTGAATGTGGGGGGTGGGGTGTCATCATGACACTCCTGTGCACTGCAACAGGGATCTTAAGGATGCTACGAATGTATCTGCACATAGTCAGGATCAGGAACTGTGGCAAACATAACCATGACTCCACAACAATAGGAACAGCAGTTTGTGAACTCCAAGGGATGTGCACATGAGGTGACCTTGCAATCATGCAGAGTTGGGGGACATGTGTAGGGCAGACTGACCATATACTGGCAAATGCAGATGGCCCATGCTAGTATACCCCTGCCTGGAATAGTGATTGCTGTAGTACACATAATGGTAGGTGCAACAAACTGTCATGATAAGGGTGTGAACACATACACCCATGAAGTGTATGCATCGCGGTCAGCATCAGCACAACTAACACATATGTTAGACATTGCATTTGATTGTACAGGACATATGTCACATATCAGGCTCATGTAATGTTGACATATGCAGTGATGTGGTCCCATGACGTATCAAGGAAGAGGGCGTCATATCAATAAGGGTGTGGACACTCTCCATAGCCATGTTAAGGTTTGATGGTTGTCAGTGTAATAGTATCATATTGGTCATACATGGGTTGCTGATGTTGATATCTGTAAATCAGACACCAGGCATTCACAAATGACATCTCTCCACATATCATCCCAGGTACGTGTCAGACAAACACATAGGGGCTGTGAGCATTAGAGCATACATAACTGACACAGTACTACACATGTAGCAATGGGTTGTACACCTGCGAGGTTTGGTGCACAGTACATGGAAGGGTGCAGAACAGGTGCACAGCAGTACTGTGTACATGGGTGCAGTGTTTTCCAGTGGAAGGGGCATCACCTACTAACACAGCCCATGCATCACACACATGTATACTGTTGCTAGCATGTATAGACTATAGCTGCACTGCATGCTGTTGAGTACCATATGTTACGCATATTGACAGATGGGTAATGGGAGGTCTGTGTGTACTATCTTTGTGCAACCTCACCTGTAGGTGTGTGTGTGTGTGTGTGTGTGTGTGTGTGTGTGTGTGTGTGTGTGGGGGGGTATTTTGTCTCCATGTGCAATCCGGTGAGTGGAGGGGGGGTTGATGCATGTAGGATGTGTGTGTGCATTTGTGTGTGTGTGTTTGTGTGGGTCTTCCTGTATGCACATGTGTGATTGTGGGGTTGTTCATACTTCCATACTTCCCTTTGGAATCATGCAGTACATGGACATGGACTGACACATGAGACACCAATAATACTTGTCTGATATGTAATCTCAGGGCAGTTGATAGTATAATAAGGTCTGTGGCATGGAACATGCATTGAGAGGGAAACTAGACACCAGGTATACTGTTAAAATTGCAATCAGCAGAAAGGTGAATGACTACCCACGTATGCACCACTACAGATGCATTGGGGAATTACTAGACAACACCAGGAAGTATAGCCATATATTACTGTCGCCCACATAATAAGTTGACTGAGCAACAGATCTTGCATCTACTGAGCAATAGTTATGTATGACACTTCAGTGCTTGACATTATTGAGTGACCGCAGTAACCCCTAACATATGGGGGCCATGCTCACAATGTCTGGACATACCCAGGGTGAACACTGGATGACAGCAGTGAGTCTTTGTAAAACCTACTCCAATCAAGTCAAAGAGGTAATGGAGTAACAGGTCATGTGTTGCAATCACTTGTCTAGGCATTTAGAAGAATGATACGTTAATCAGTGGTATTAATAAGTGTATGTTTCCAAGTGTGATGCAGGATGGGGAACTTATGTAAATAAACTTGGGACATTCTGTAAACTCACAGACAGATAGGTATTATGGTGGAATTGCAGGGTGTGTGTGTGTGTGTGTGTGTGTGTGTGTGTGTGTGTGTGTGTGTGTGTGTGTGTGTGTGTGTGTGTGTGTGTATATGTGTGTACTGTTATGCAATGCCGTACAGGTCTTAAAGTGCATTTCTTGTTTTCCCCTCACAGGTGGTGAGGTGGGTCAGGGACCCTCCTGCATGCTGCCTGATTTTGGTGCCCATACAGACACCAAAAATTATGATAGGTCTGTTGAGGCACATGCGGGTTGTCAGAGGCCAAAACGAAACCCTTGTTTGACATCCCCCTGTTATGCACCTCATTGCTGCACACAGTCACAGTGCCTATAGATACCCCATCACCAGCGACCATAGCAGAGGGACAGTTGGTGGTTGGTGGCAGTGCACAGTAGAGTGTGCTGTCTATGGCTGCTGTGTCTGGACACAGCAGAAATAGCTGGATGTCTGGCAGGGCAGCACATAGGCAGATGTACTGGGGAGCTCATGGGAGGGCCGCTGGTCATCATGCCCTTGGTAGAAGTGCCACAATTGGTACCACCAGATGCATATTTCAGACTGTCATGGGGGCACAGGCATGTATGGAACTGTACACCAGACAGGGTCTGAGGCTGTAGAGGGCTGCTTTTTCATCTGTGACAACATCCATGAACTTGCAGGTGCCCCCCATGATTATACAGATGTCATGGATAGATGGTTGGGTGAGATGGTGGGACTCATTGACCTTGGATTGCCTGTGATAGAACATGTGGTAGGAGTGCAGCAACGGCCATGTGGACGTAGGGCAGCAACACCAACATATGGCAGTCTACATGGAAATGCAGGGATCCCAAGCCCCTCCTGTAGTGGCAGTACCAACACCAGCACTGCAGGGGTGGTGCTGTCCACACCACACCACAGCAGGCCACATGCACATGGCCCTGGCAAGTCCCAAGAGGGACCTAGTTCCAGCAGACATATGTCACCATCAGGGGAGAGTAGCACATTGAGGCCTGTACCTGGACATGCCCATGGAACCCCTGGTAGGCACAGTCCACATGCCCGTGGCTGGAGGGAGTGAACTGCACAACCTGCCAGGTAGGGTCTGCAGCTGTCCAACAAACACCTGTATAGGACAGCCACATGACAGAGTTGGGAGCATGCATACCCACACACTATACAAACATACCTAGGGTAACCCCATACCTACACACACCACATCACCACACCCATATCAGCAACTTACACCCCTCACCCACACACATGGTATCAAAACTATGGCCCACCCTAGGTCTCTGGCATACCAACAACACACCCTGTGCATATGATGATACCTATGTCACATCCCTGTTATCCATAACATTGATGCAGGGACAGGCTAATATGGTTCTGATGCACACAGTGACTGTAATACAGTTCACCAATGTACTGCTGTTTAACATGTTGGCAGCAGTAATGTTTAATACTTACATGTCAGGTAGTGTAGCTGTCCAGCCATGATGCATTATAGTTGTTAGTATCACTGAGTGATTGTGGTCTCCATTATGTTATCCATTTGTGTTGTAGGTGCACATATGTCAGCAGGAGGATGATCTGCTGTCATATCTCACAAGGGGTATAGCACTGTGGTGACACCATGGCTGTGCCATATCCTGAGTACAGTTGAACACATGTTGCAGGTCTGTATAACAGTTACTGCCTGTGCCACATGGGCAGGTGACCCCCTGGGACAAGTATATTCAGAAATCTGAAGTAGATCCCTCCACATACATGCACACTCTTACTTGCAACACTGGTACTAGACCCCTACCTAGGTATGTAGTGCTCTTAATGTGTGTGGCTTTAATTGCACACACCACACAGGGTTTTGGGTGAGGTGTGTTCCAGGTTACATGTTACACGCAGAGCATCCCCAGTCATGTACAGTATGGTAATGGGGGATGTAATGGTTGTATATGGATAATACATAGTGTGACATACTATCATATACACATTAACAGACACATAACAGGCAGACACACATCTGAGAGACCTTTGCCTATCAGTGCTAACTAACTTGTCAGTGTGTCCAATGTGTTACAGGTAGGCTGCACACAGCACGTGCATAACTGGACTGGATTTTGTTATCAGTTACCTGTATGGTTGATGGCGACAGTGGTCACCGTACAGTGGTACATGGGACATGTACCGGGGGTACCATGGTATAATGACAGTGTGCACAGCACCCCAACCCCACTGTGGATATTGTACACACTGGAACCCATGATGACACTCTGACATACCCACCATCACACATTTACCAGGACTGCAATGCAACCCATTGTCCATCCCAAAAGTGGTACTACAGGGATATGCATCTAATGCACTTGCCACAGGCATAGTAGGTTGATGCATTGTCATGCCTCTCCTATGGGCAGCAACATCACTATCCATAATAGTGTGTGGCAATGCATATTGTAATAGGAGTATGTGGCCTCAGAATGCTGTACCCTACAGATATACACACATGCATATATTCACACACACTTGCCAGAAATCAGTGAGTATCCTATGCCTATCAACCCATTTGTACAACAGTGTTGTGCTGGTACTGCAAGGCTCAGGTAGCCTTTAGGTACAGGAGCATAACAGGATACATGTAATGTCCGGTACAGCAGCAGCCGCATCTAACTATGTCAATGGGTGTTGTGGTGGGTGTAAAGGGCCTCATGGTATTTCCAACTACAGGTGTACTAACACACAAATGCTGATACTTCAGTAATGCACTCCTACACATTTGTCAGTACTGGGGTGCATTGCTGCAGGTGGTCATAGGTGTGTACCTGGCTATTGTCCATGGAGAGATAGGAAGTATGAGGGATGTGTGTACAGTGGTATCATGTCATGTGCCAGCAGGCAATCTATCTACAGACACCACTGTGGTGACCCTCAGGGTGAGAGTGACATGCATCAGCCAATCCTCTAGGTGCCTCCTGCAAATGGCCAGTGAGGTGATCCAGTTGACATGTGTGCAACATGTATTACAAAACATGGTTAGTGTCTGTGTTGGAGACCTGTACCCAAGCATGTTCTATTGACTGTGGTAGTGTAGCGAAGGTACTCATGACATGTGGTGCATACAGGGTGTTGTGCCCTATCTATGCCAGTTATAACACAGCTGGGCAGACATGTCAGTGCCAGTCAAGTATAGGTTGCCTGTACGTATCCAAGCTGGATACCTGACATCTGTACATCTGTGCAAGAACTGACAGACATCAGCTTTCCAATTAGCTATGCAGTAGGATGAATGTGTCGACAGATAGACATCTGACACCAATATGTATGCCATTACTACATGTTGGCAGCCCTCACTGACATGTGCTATACAGACAGTAGTCTATAGTTAATTTCCACATGTCAGATCATTATCCAGTATGAGATATATACTGTGACACAGCTCACACACCAGGAACACAATAATGAGGACTCAGAGTCCATCTATGCATGCAGGAGTGCTTGTTCCAAGTACTACAGTTAGCAATCTACTTTTGCTTGGGAAAGCACTCTCAACAGTAGTAATGGCATGATACACTGCATGCCGGTGTGATGGCACATAACCTGGGATACTACCCTTGTATGGAACACATTCACATGGATAAAAGTATTGTACAGGTCATATATACTCAAGTGTCCCAGACATGATACTCACACCCCTTGCTGCTGTACTGACAGTACCTAGATGGATGTTATGTACATGGCATTACATACACCTATTGCAGATGTCATTACCCTGCTATGTTATCAGACTGTGAGCACAGGTTACCAGGGCTGAGCCATGTTTAGCAGGTGTCAGCATTTCTGCAATATCACAGCTAAGCAGATTTGCTCACTGGTAAGTGAAGCCTAAACAGTGTAAGTGCCCGTATGTTTAACCGTATATTAGCATTGCTTAGCTTCACGCAAACTGTTCAAACATGCTTAAAGCTGCTCAAAACTGCCTTACCAACTCTGTATCCAATAGCCCTTGTTCTACCCAGTAACAAAATAGACAGCCCTTGAACCCAGGACCCTGTACACTATAGTCACAACAGTTAACCACTATGCCACGATAGCTGTAAAGACAGTTGTTGGATTTCCAATACATCTGTCAGTAGACATACTGAATAGTATTGAACAATTGCTATGACTTCTATAATTGTATAGTACATGTTAGTGATATTACTGTTGCATCACGTTTGTTGTTATATCTAAATATACACATATCAGATACATACGGTGTGATACATCTGGGAAGGTATACACAACAGTAATGTTTACACATGACAAGGATATGGATATATGCATATACATATATAGACATATGTCTACATGTACATACACATATATATTCCTATATATGTATTTATACACATCTGTATAGCTCATCATATATATATATATATATATATATATATATGACAATTTATAGATCTCTCTCTCTCTCTCGATATATATATATATATATATATATATATATATATATATATATATATATATATATACACATCATATATGTACAGCTATATCTATTTAAGTCGATATATATGTAGATATCTATAACTATATGTGCATATATATCTATATATCTGTATATCTGTAGACATATATAGATGTGTATATGTATATATGTATTAAGTAAAATATAAACATATGATTAAAATGAATGAGATTAATGAAAACTAATGTGAATATTAAACATATATAAAAAATATATATAGATATCAAAAAATATATATACATATTCCTTAATATATGTGAAAGGACAGTTTGCTTCACATTTGCTTGGTTGCTACACGCTATTTGGCAACGGGTGAATAGCGGAAATTTGTGGCTATTTTCAGCTGTTTGGATAGATCGTGAAAGGACTGTGTGAACCTATATAAAGGTAACTTTGTTTCTAACAGGAAGTCATTCTCGTTGTCAAGATTGTTGTTGAATGTTTTTTAAATTAGAACCAACAGGTTCATAAGAGCTGACACCAACATTTATTATATTTTACTTAATACAAATTGATTTTATACTGTTGGTGTAACAGTCGGCAAGGTGTTTTGGCTGGTTTGTTTCATTTTTATTTTGTGTTATCTTCAATATTTAATTCCTGCCAACACTTCAACCGACAGCTCTATGGCTGAAATGCAAAGTACAGGCAATGTTACTGACAATGTTGAACTTCCATACAATCCATCTAATATGAAGAAGTACAACTCAAAAGAGAGGTTAAAACGTTGTTTGATTGATGTGAACAATCCGTTAATGGACTATATTATTACACCTGTTAATAGTGAGGAGCCGCTTGATACTGACACAATGACAAAATTAAACTCCGATTTGAACATTCTAGAGTCTGAACTTCTCAAACTTAAGAGATTACAGTTACAGAGATTTCATTTTGAAACTTGTATACAAAAACATATAGTACCAAGGGGACTCAGAATTTTGAAAATGCCAACTACAGGAAATACGTTTCCTGAACTTCTGAGGCGTTGGCAACAGCTTAACTTGGAAACAAGCTTCAATTATATGAAACTTTTAAACGATTATTTTCTACCAGAAGAAAAGGAACTTTGTAAATCCATTGAATGCAGACAGATTGAAATGTCTAGTAATTATGATGATGTATTATTAGAATCTAAGCTTGAGCATGTAATGGATAATTTTGCACTGTTTGAGAAGAGACTATTTGAACAGAAAAAACACAAGTTAGCTAGAGATACTTTTGATTTTGCAAATGACCAGGTATTTACTTGGCCTAGGTTCTCTGCAAACAATGGTGCTAGACCAGTAGGATTTCAAACACAACATCAGAAAGTACAGAATAATGGCTCCAAGCACATAAATAGTACAGTAAACACCAGAATTTATGCCTCTAATAATACATCTAAAAACACTAATGTTAGTATATCTGATGAACAAGGTAGTACAACGAATTTACATGTTGAAACACCATTTGTACCACCCACACAACCAGATGCGAATCAAGTCACAGTAGAACAAGTGACTAAATCACAAGTTGTTAGAAATAAAATTAGAACACAACAAGTGGTATATAATGAAGGACAACTCTCACGCCCTTTACCCATAGCAGAACAACATCAGAAAGGGAGAGAGAGATCCATGAGCAGGGGCAGACAAAAACGAAAGACCCCCAATTACGAACAAAAGGAACCCACCATCAAAAAGATGTGGGAAAGGTTAACTTAATACATAACTTGTCCAATAGACCATTAAATAAATATGAAGAGGAAGTTTTAAATAAAGGTCTCACCTTTATACCATCCAAACATAGCAATATTTCGGACAGTATTTTAGATTTAAAGATGTTTACTCGTAATTTACAGTTAAAAATTATGTTTAATAATAAAACATCTACTCATATTACCACAAGTTTTAAGAAACCTAGCTTGATGATACCACCTTTACATCCCATTATAGATGTATTTGGTAAAGCAGTAGAAAAAGATCTTTACTCCATGCATGATAGTCCCCGGGATTCATGAACCTTGCGCCAGGCGCCAGCATAGCGTCGGCGTTATAACGCCAAATATGGCTGCTTAGCGATTCAGGTATGAATGAATTCCACGTGCACTACCGGCGTGCGCCGGACCGTCCCCGCTCCCGGCGTAGGTATGAAAAACACACTGTGTGCGGTATTGCACCATGCAAATGAGGGCAAATAGCGATCCACGGCGGGCGAGGTGTAGCGTAGTGGCACGCAATGTAAACCAAAAACGGTTTACATTTACCCAAACATACCGGAGGAGTAACGGAAGGCTGTCAAAGTCAGGTATCATATAGGTGCAATATGCCAATGTGGAAAGGCACCGAGAATGTCCAAAGAAAATATGCACAAAATGTAAAAATGACATAAATGGCACGCGTAGAAAGAACAGCAGACCCTGGGATGTGTACAGAAGTTGTAAAGCAATGAAATAATATGATAATGTCCAAAAGAGCATTAGAACACAAATCAGCTGCACAGCCACCACACACCATAGTATGTATGTAAAGCTGCAACCCCAGCGCAATGGTTGTCAAGGAGTGGAGGCGGTGTCCGCCGTAACCAGGTATTAGTAGTCAATTCCATGCAAATGAGGCAGATAATAGTGAATCGCAAAAACAGCGCCAGCGTAAGGATGGAGCAAACGTATTAGCGGTACGACACCGAGGAGTGGCTCTACACGAGATACATGTCAACCACAGGGGTGTGCCACTGTAGGAGGAAGGATATTGAGGACAGCAAATCTGGGCTGTACAATGCACATCACAGCATCAGGACTGGCGTGTTAGGAAATAGATGCGCTGACAGTACAGAATGCGCGCATAAAATGCATGTGCACGAGGATGACCACGTTCCCGAAACCAGTCATGTGACGGCCTCACCGGCAACAACCAGGGATATAGGCAGGTAATGCGGAGAATACGAGGAAATGCCGAAGCAGTGTAAATGTATCCGTAACGAGCAATTAACACCAATCAATGCAGGAAGGGCAAACGCCGGCAGCTGATAAGTCTGCATGCAGACTCCTGCAGAACGGGAAAGGGAGGCATATGAGAGCAAAGATAATAGGGATGTAGTAGAAATGCAAAGAGCAAAGAACCGAAATAGCACAGCCAAGTACAGAGGTAGCATAACTGCGGCTGCAGATAAAATGCATCATATGCCATGTGCCTGCAGACTGTAATGTAAGATGCCAGGCGAAGGCAATGCAAGCAACTGTAATGTAACACTACAGGCAGTACCGCTGCAGCTGCAAGCGTAAAACCACGGAAATAATCCATGGATAGGGCACAGACACACCCAATGACTTCACCGGGTATACAGCACAAGAGTAATAAGTGTGAATGCTCACAACTCACAGCGATTTCAAACGCCGCACCGTCTGGTGTAAACAGACGGGAACTCTTAACATGTATATGCTGGGTGCCGCCCTGGGCTATATGCATAGGTATGTGGCAGAGAGAGACGGAGTTGCGGAGGGTGGTGCCGACAACCACCGTGAGGCCTCACAGGAGAAGGAGAGTGTTCAGACCAAGGGTGACCTACCAGGGCTGCGAGACCTGGAGATAGTAGAGCTACAGGGTGGACAGGGACACGCTACAGCAAATAGTGGAGCTGTGCCGCCGCCTGAGAACAAGAGACAACAGAGGGGAGCCCATCCCAGTGGACACAAAGGTATGTGTGAGCTTGCGAATACTGGCTACAGGTACCTTTCAAAGGCCCACCGGGGACATAATGGGCATCTCACAGGCATCAGCATCCAGGGTACTACACCAGTTCCTGGATGCCATGTTACCACATGCCCATGAGCACATAAAGTTCCCACATCTCAGGAGGAGTTGGCTAGCAATATGCCCGCTTCCACCGTGTGGCACACTACCCGGAGGTCCTGGGTGGGATAGACTGTACGCACATAGAAATCAAGTCACCACCTGGGGAGCAGGGTAGACGCTACATAAACCGCAAGGGATACCCTCCATCAATTGCCAGGTCATGTGCAATGCGCAGGGCATTATCATGGATGTGTGTGCTGGCAGCCCTGGAAGCTACCACGACTCCCATATCTGGCATGCCTCACAGCTGTATCAGGTATTCGCCAGTGGGGACATCACACAAGGTCACCTTGTGGGGGATGCTGGCTACGCACTGGAGCCGTGGTTGATGACACCCATCAGAAATGCACACACACACATGCAAGAACGCCATAATGAGGCACATGCACAAACAAGAATAATCATAGAGCGTGTGTTCGATCTTGAAATCACGGTTCCGTGCTTGGATACATCCGTGGAGCCTTGCAGTACTCTCCAGGCACAAGTGCCCACATATTCATAGTATGTTGTATGCTACACAATATGATTCTGCGGAAACAGCTGCTGCAGGGACATAATGCCGGAGGGCCACCAAGCCCGCCACAACTGCCAGGGCAAGCACAGGCACAGGGCGGCGGCGCCACGGACACACTGAGCCAGCCCCAGTAGGTAGACAGAGGCGCACCCAATATGCCTACGCCCTGGCAAAGAGGGAACGATAGCACATACTTTGACAGTGTAGGCCCCATGGACTGACACCTCCTGACCTGCACACACAGTAAAATGGACGCCACACAAACATGTCCGCCTGCACGTAATGTGTACCTGTAAAAGCGGACGTCTGTGTGACTCCAACAAAGGCACCGGCCAAACACTGCACACCCAATAGCCAGCAGAGCATGTAACGCCAACACCTCAACGCATGCCGGTTCAACAGCACACGGCGTAGCCATATGCTGCCACTATCGCCGCAAGTCGACCACACATGTACGCATGTGCATACACAGATACGGAAATACATATCAGTACACATGTAGAAATATATGTACGCATACACAGATGGAAAGTACAACAGGGTAATATGGAACCCAGGGATGCAAGTTCACAGATAAGTAAGACGCAAAATCACCACATATTAAACATAGTGACCGACAACCCGATCATCCTGGAGGGTGGGCAGGGCAGGTAACGCCAGCCATGGAAATGTTAACCTGCATCAATACATATCCGCGTGTCGGGATGGTCACCAGTCCACGGGACAGTAACGGGATATGTGTAGGGTCACCACCTGTCCCACGCCAGAGGGACAGTCCACCTTTGGGCAGTTGTGTCCTGCAAAACATTGACAAAATGGCAAATGTCCTGAGATTGTAGGACAAAACCATTTCCCATAATTACTTTATTAGTTGCAGAAAACAGTTATTTTGTAGAAGAAACATCTAAATATGATAATAAACAGAATAAGCAACTGTAATGCTACAGCTTTGTATTCCGTCAAAAGTGACTCGCTGTCCTTTGTACTGGCCGTGGGTATGTGTTGGCATGCAAAATCTGACGTTTCTACAAAAATGTCCCACTTTGGCCATTTGAAAAGGTGGCAACCCTACATATGTGCGGTCATATCCATAGGACATGAGTGCGAGATACACGCCGCCACGGGCGATGCGCCAACGAGGTATTGTGGTCAACCGTCCGGTGCGAAGCGAACGCATACCAGTGAAGTGTACGACATTATGAGGAACGTACCTCATTTGGGGTGTAAAACAGTTCATGTTCCTCGCAGTTCCTCCAAGTTCCACATTGAAAATGTCTCTCAAACATCCATTGTTAGGAATGTATATAAATGACATCCTGGTAAATAGAATGTACTCATAGTAAGTTAGTAAAGGTTCTTCACTGTAAGTAAATCAGCATATCATAATCAACCTATGACCTACTTAGCTGAAGTTGTCACTATGCCATTACTATGTGTTCCACATTATGCCCATGTGTTTCACTTTACTACTGTGTGTGTTCCCCACTCCGGAAATAGAAGGTTGACAGCCATGGCGGCAATATGTGTATGTGTGAGGTGAGGTTGTCATGTGTTCCGCTGTGTGTGTGTAATGTGTGTGCCAGTGTAAACTGTGTATGAAGGTGACATGTCACAGGCGGAGTGTAATAACAGGCGTAGGCATACAGTACAGGAACCATAGGCGTATGTACAGCAGTACCCACAAGTAGTACTGACATCTCCTCAGTGGCTATGCACGTGGCGACGTAAATGATGCAAAGCGCAAATGTCCCAAAGTGTACCACAGGGCCATAGCAAACAGGAGATGCAAAGGACGATGTACAAACCACGACCGTAGGTATGGCGCCATAACGTAGACTCCACACGGTCCGTCGGCAACGCTACACAGCATGAGGCATGTATGCCCAAAATACGCATGTGCCATCTCGGCACCGTTCGTGCACACTCACGGTCCGGTAAATACCGCGGTGTGTTCCACGACCGTGACGTAAGCAAGCGCACACGAATAGGAGGCTACCGTAGCATACAGTCCGCCCCAAGTATAGGACCACAATCACCGTGAACTATCAGCGACAAAATGCCAATGGATGGTAGGCACGGACGAACATCCGCAGATATATAACCGATGTGAAGGAGGAATACGTGCAGGAAGCACACATGCAGGCGATACCGACAGCAGACGACATCAACAAAACAAACATTCCCGGAACAACAGACAGGTAACCCGCAGCTCCCCAAGCAGGGATGGAGCACACACACAAGCATATCTGGTATGTATAAATGCAAGACTCACACCCTGTACCCGTCACCCACATCCGCAGATATACCCCATTGCACATATCAAAGGGATAACAGCTAAAACCGTAGCAAACACATACAGGCAGTGAATGACAGCGGCATACCCACAACAAGCTCCTGGGAAACACTAGCAGCGGCTCATGCATCCATGCATTCGCTATGTACAGGAAAATAACAGCCATGTAACACATTTGAATGCACAACGCCATCGACAGACGCCGCCAGGACACGGGACCCACATGTCGAACACAATACCATACCCAACACACACAATCCACGGCTAACACCACAGCGAAATGTACCCGACACCACACATAGCGGATGCAGTCACACAAACATGATACAATACATACCATCCTCACGAAGGTATTGCAAATAACCAACGGCCACACGAGGAAAGAACCATGGCCTAGTGCCGACGCGGAACGAACTAAAGGAAGGGGATCACCGCTGATATCGCATAAGTACACACCGAGGAACAGCTAGTGGCCTGATTAACCCACATGCCTCAGGTGTCGACGAATATAAGGTAGACTCACTGGTTCTACAAACCGTATGTTCATACCGAACGATACAAACTAGAGAAAGAGAAACAAGGAATAGAGACGAACACAAAACAAAAGGCCCGAAAGGTATGTCGAACCCACGACATGTACTGGTGTGTAACGCACGATATGTATGACGAATCTGTACAGTATGTGAACGCAGTGTGTAGGTAAAGATACCTGTCTATCAGGCAGAGAGAGGCGAAGGTTGATATGTAATGCTAAAACGCCGCAGCATACCAACAACTGTGGACAACGTGTGCACAGCAGTGGACAACATGTAAACACCCAGGATAACCCCAGGGCCGGCTTGCCACCCTTTCAAAAGGCCAAAGTGGGAAATCGCTGACACACTTCAGATGTTACAGGTGGACACATACCCATGGTCAGTACAAAGGTTAGAACTCTACTCTTTTGCATAAAGAAAAGTGTAGTCTTGTAGCAGTTCAGTTGCTTATTGTGTGTCTTGTAACAGTTAGGAATGTACATACATAAATAAGTATGTTATGCAACTCTTACATAAGAATGGGATATAGTGATGTCCCACAATCTCAGGACATTTGCCATTTGTGATAAATTTTGTCAGGACACAACTGCCCAAGGAGGGACTGTCCCTTGCAAAGTGGCACAGGTGGTAACCCTACCCCAGGTCTGCCATAGGGGTTGCAAACACAGAACAATGCCACCACCCACGCCGATGCTGGCAGTGGATATCCAACACTGAAGTGCCACAGCAGGGGATAGGACATTTATGTATAGTGTCACAGCACACATGTGCATGGACATATACCGTCGATGTCATACGGAATGTGCGCACGACGTGCACCTATCCCACGCAGTAGAGGCGACTATGTCAATTATGTGTAATGCAAAGCTGGCATGATGGATATGTTCACAAATCATAGACAGTATCACAGGCATAGCATGCATGATGGAGCGATGGGCTAATGTTATATACATACACAAGATATGTATGGCCTGCACATATGGGACAATGTAGTAGCAGAATAGGTACCGCAAATGGACCTGACAGCAAGTGACCATGTCCAAACGTTCCATAGCACGTGCAATGCGTCCCACAATGATGGCCAGTAGGGCCGTGTAAACACATGTGCAATGTACACAGTACTGACACCCCCCCCATGGTAGTGTCCACTGAACGGCAGAACTGGATGTCAACTGTCATGTCTATACAATACGTCCGCTGTGGTGGTACCATGGGTCTGTGTCACCCTACCAGCAAGGCAGCTATCACATGACTAGTGACACAGTGTGCCCCTGTGGGATGTGCACAGGACCTATGTCCCACAGCATGGTGTGTGTCCAGTCTGTGGATGTCACACAGACGCCTAGCTGAGCAATGTCGCATGTGTGCACACACGCAGGACTGCTCCTCCCCTGCCCACAGCAAACGCCATGTAGGAGTACTACATGCATCAGTACTGTGGAGAACATGGCCCATGGCAGAGTACATTACACCCCTGTGTTAGTGGCATGCAGGTGAGCACAGATGTGTTACATGACTGTCATTTGCATATGTCAACTGTCTGAGCTGGGTAGAGAGCACAGCATGACTATACTGAGACATGTAACGTTGTATCCATTGTGTAAGGTACACCACACATGTGTTATTGTAACACGGCCTGCGTGTACATGTGTGTATGGCACAGGTACAAGGGCACCCAAGGTATCAGCTAGACATACGGTCCAGAAATGTGTAGTCCTGCACATGTGTACCCACGCTATGGTGTAATATGGCAACCACAGCACCATGTGGGCCATGTGTGTGTACATCAACCATGTACAACGTGATATGCCTGTATAGGGACAGTATCCATGTGATACACACCGCATGACTGTCAGTATGCAAAGGTGATGTGTATGCACTATGTGTGATGTAACTGATGCAATGATATCTACATGATATATCTGCCACACTGACACCTGTATGGGTGTCAGCAACATGAGTAGGATGAGCTAGAATGCCGCCAGGTATGTAGAAGTGGTATATGTAGGCATGTACAGTACTGTGTGACAGCAGGTAGTGTACGTATGCAAATACTGAGCATGAGGGGCCACATGTCTGTGGAACGAGCAATGGCACACGCCCCTGAAATGTTGTAGTAAGCATGATATGCCTGCACCACTGTGTGAACTGTACAGAAGGCACATGGCGTAACATGCCGATACATAGGGCAATGTGATGCTGGATGTGTACACTGTCAATAGCATAAAGTGGAATGGTGCTGAAGGGCAAAGAGCGGATCATGTCTGATGTGATACCCTCTGTACCACCCCAACCACCCATGCAATAATATGACAGGTGGCCAGCATGGGATGTATGCTGTGGCGCACAGAAGCCCAACAAGGGTGCCAGGAAAGGCATGCAGGTAGTCAATGAGTGTGTGAAGCATGTATGTCAAGATGTGGCCCAGTGCCATACTGAATGGCCCAGTCATGGGTGTAGAGATGCAGCCCCATACGTGCAATGCAGTACCATCCATGTGTAGTGTGATAGATGTGGTAGTGTGGTGGTCAGGGTGCACAACGTACATGAATGGGCTAGCAGTCACTGACGTGTGCTGCTGCAGAGACATGTAACAGCCAGGTTGGCGGGATACAACAACTACGGCGTTGGAGGTGACATTGGGACTGTGTTCCCAGACATAACATGTGCATGCCAGTACTATGTATGTGTCCACAGGGTTAATACAATGTCCAGCCAAGGACTGGAACCCTGTAGTGAGTGAGAGTGTGTATTGTTGGTAGGTACCCCATTGGCAGGCAGGATGCCAGCAACATCTGTGTCGCCAATGCCTCCATGACCGCGGTATGCCCCATTGAGTGTGGATGTAGTCAAACAGCAGAGACATGCCACCACACCGCGTGAGGGCCCACACTGCAAATGTCTGGCAGTCATGTGTAGGTAGCTAGCTGTGGAGTATGTCATGCACCAGCAGGACACACCATGACTGTCAAGTGACACACAACACACAGGTGAACAAAACTACCGTGCAACAGCCTGCACATGTGCCCATACAGCACGTGTGCATGGAACAGGAATACCACTGTATGCGTCTGTGAAAATGCCAGCACCACCATGTCTCAGTGTGGAATAGCATGGTCCCTACCAGTGTGTAAATGTAGCAGAAGTGCACTGTGATCACTGTTGGCATAGGCACATAGACTGTCCATCGGACGGGGTGCCATGCCCTCAACTACCTCTGTCAGTGGATGTCAGTAATACCGGCTGTAGTGTGTATGTACCATGCATGCTGCTATGGTTGTGTGCTTAGGGTGTGGCTAGCAGGGATGGTAAGCATGGATGTTCAGCAAACAGAGGGGGGAGGTGTGTAGGCCTAGCATACAGACACATGGAGGTTTGGTGCATGCTGAGGGTAGTGTAGGTATGGTATGTGTCGTGTAATGTGTCACCCAGCTATGCGCACTGCATGGCCAAGCATGTGTGGGTACGTGGGAGTCCATACTAGGGAAGGTCGTGTTGCTGGCAATACATAGCAGTAGCAACTGTTCCAGGTGCAATGTACAGCATGCCATCCCGACTGGCATGTAACCTGTGGTGTACAGTGTCTGCACTGTCGCGTGTCACAATGTGTGTAGTGGCCACAAACATGGGTATCTGAACATGGACTACCCATGATGCAATGTGTCATGGGAAAATACAGTATGTGTGTAAATCACGGTGTGGTGTGGGAACCACCCACCTGTGTGTGTTGCAGTCCAGGTATGTGACTGGGAGGTATGATCTGTGTACAATCTGGACTGGCAGGTGTGCCGTGTAGGGCATGGAGGCAGGTCCCAGGCACTGAGATAAATGACATGTGTGCTGTACTGTGTGTGCAGTGCTAGTGTACAGCACAGTGGAGGGTGTAAGCATTGTCACACATCACTGCATGCTGTGCCTACCTGTGACAGCCCTGCCAGAGACAGACATGTGACACCGCTGCACAGGCAGCATAGCATGAGAAGATGTACATGTGGGCTGCACACCTTAGCCAGATGTCCACACGTCATGTGTGCCACGGTAGTGTGGTTCAACACGACTATCAGACTGGACAAACAGCACATGCCTGCATAACAACAGTATGACCATAGTCAACAGTCCCAGTGACAGAGTAGGCCAATGTAGACTATCCCTGCATGCAGACCAGTGGCTACTGGACACCTGGCTAGACACATACCTGGACGGTTAATTCACCGTTGAGCCATCACATGTCCACGTCCATGTGGGCCGTACAATGTCATCACAGGGTGGTCACAATAGCAGGTGGCAAGGCAGACACGGTGTACCAGGTGATGTGTCATGTGTGCATATGTTGAGTAGCACAGCCGTTCACATGTCTGCAACATACTGGTGCACGATGTATACTGTTACATGATGAATGGAACTGCACTGTCACCCACTACAGGGCCAGCTGGCACAGGTGTGGTGTGACTGGTGTAACCCATGTTTGCACAGGATACACACTGCTGTTGTAGGCAGCCATGCTGGTGGCCACCAGTGATATATGCAGTGGTCATACAAACATACCATACACAGTGTTCAGGCAGGAATGTCAATTGTCGTGAACGATGTGCTGCTATGTGAATGTGGGTGTTTGTTGTGAATGTCACACATCCAGAAGACACCATCTGGTGCAGTCATGGTTGTCAACACCGGTACACACATCCACAGCAGTCAGAACCCAGTCCCGACAATGTGTGTCAGTCACCCTTGTACCGTGTGACATATGTGCACATGGCGGAACACCTCCCACTGTCATCTAAGCTGGCTACATGATGGCTGGAATGTGCTGTAGAAATGTACAATGCTGGTAGCCCAATGAAGTACCTGGAATCAGACACAGTACACTATGTCAGCCATGTAAACCATGCACAACAATGACTGCCCAACAGACACAAACAATGCATTGACACATGGAACATGTGCTCATGACAACCCCCACTGAGGTATGTTGCACATATAGATGTACAATTGTCATCTATGGCCATAGCATGGATGCAGACACACATACTCCACAGGTAGTACCATGTGATGTAGGTAGGGGCATTGCTTGTGTATATGTCACAGTAGATGTACACAGACATGTCCTGCATAGCCGTCATGTAGGTTTAGCTGTGTTATGTCACTACTGGACATGCCCATACAGATTACCATGTCCCGCAGGAGATGTGTTAGGTGTGTACCACATGTGACATGCTGACAACAATCTGCGATGTGTATGGCTGCCAGTGTACCTGTGTGACAATGTCTGTGATGGGTGCAAAGGCACATAGTATCGTATTGTATGCACACAAGCCCCACATAGCTGCATAGCCTGAACATACAGTACAAGGAGTGTGTGGGATGATAGCAACCCACAGGTGGAGATGGGTATGGACGGCGGCCCACAACCACATGTGTGTGTACGGTGTTCACGTCCACGACACATGAGCATCTGAGAGGCTAGCTGCCACAGTTGTACAGGGTCGCATGTACATATGTTCAGCAACATCCCTGTATGTCCCACCACTGGCCTGTGGACCGATGGACAACAACCAAATGTGCAGGTATGAGATGTGCACAGCACATCACAGATGCCTACCGTAGAACAGGCCTACCATGTAGACATGTGCACAGTAGGTCTGCGCCACCTGCAGTCAAACACGTTAGGTGCCAAACCACACAAATAGTCCAGCCAATGACACAGATGGGCGTGCATGCCTCTGTGTATGTATGTCTGTGAATGGCTCCGGCATAGCAATATAGCCGTGTCACCATTGTGAACAACAATATGAATGGGTTGTATGTGTGAGGGGTGCATCATATGTGTATGGTCAGATCGACGATACCATCAGTGGGCCTGCTATGTGAACATCCATGTCCCCATACATGGATACCTCTGCTGAGGCCAACACCACATTCACACAGGGAGGGATGGCGGTGTGTAGTGCAGCAGCAGACATGTGGGTGGCAGCGGCACTGTATGCACACCTATGTGTTACCCACATCAGTTCAGGCAGATATCCATGTGCATGGGATAGCGTGTGTGTACACATACAGCACTGTGTCGATCAACATCCCAGCACATAGCACCTGCCAGGGCTACAGTGTATGCATGGATGTGTGATACCCGCATGCACCACACACACCCTCAACAAGCAGCGTACAGCATACCTCGCTGGAGGACAGTGTCCACACCATGGTGATAAACATGTTGAATGTCCATATTCACACAGCTATGACAAAAGCAATGGACAGCCACCCTGCCAATACCGCCAGCCCCTGGGTGGGTCACACCCATTGCCATGTATGTGGCATACCCTGCCATATCATGCAGAGATGACCAGCAAGGCTGCATGAGCTATCACAGTCCCACATGGTGCAATGGACAAAAGGCACTCTCACTATCAACCATACACAGTAGTAATGTGGTGGCGATGCACCCTGTCATGTTACAGGTGCTGTGTGATGCTCTGCTCAATGTGTGTGTACATGCTATGCATGGCCTTTCCTGCTAATGTGTCATGGTTACACATTGCTCCATGTCTATCACATACGTAACACAGGTGAGCTGGGGCAAGTTGTCCAGCACCGGTACAGTGCTGTGTGGAAGTACATGGCACAACACATGCATGTGCAGGTGTCCATGTGTATGTGTACAGTGCCGCTGCTGACGTTCACAATGGACACAGACGTGATGTGTACTGACATATACACAGCGTACAGGTGAACAGTAGCACAGACGTCACATGGGGACATATGCCAACTGATATGGACATAGGTGCAGCCAGGTACACATGTCCATGGCAGGCTAACATCTACATGGTGCGTGCACAGTGTGATGGGGTGGCACACAGATATGATGTGACACCCAGTGCTCAATGGTGTGAAGCCACAACATCGGCTGTGTCACCGCCACAATGCCCTTCACAGATCACTGTGCAGATGTCGTACATGTCATAGCAATGTATTTCCAACAGTATGCCAGCACAGCAGTGTGAATGTGACCTGCCACCATCATCATGTCTTCCAGATAATGCCACGCGCCCGGCTTCCACCATTTAGCCGACAGGAGGAGGAGGTCATCATACCATACCTCCAGAGTAACTACAACGCCCTGTTTAGCCATGTGCCACAGCAGGCACAAGAACGGCAGGAGATGTGGGAGGAGTTGTGCAGGAGGGTGAACAGCGTGGGCGGAACCAACCGCAGCTACCAACAAATCCGCAGGCACTGCACAGAGCTGATCCGGCATGCAAGACAGCGTGCCACTGCAATCGCCAGGCAACAACGTGGGACAGGTGGTGGGCCACCAACACAGCCCCCACTCACAGCTACGGAGGAGCTCCTGGCCAGTCTGGGGACACCCACGGAACAACACGCAGAACCACTTTGGCGTCCATCGGAGGTGGGTGTCTCCCAAGCCATGAGCCTGGAGCCGCATGGTAAGTCAGTGTTGCATGTTTGTATGATAGGCGACGGGTGTGGGTGTCATAGTACAACACATGATATAGCAATACATGCCAGGTATATGGCCACACAAGATGCAAACCATTGTATGCTATGTTGTGTTAGCAGACATGTGCATAGCACATGCAACCACACATGCATGATGTGTCATGCACAGTGCTGACCGTGGAGATAGTAATGGCTAATGTGTATACCTTTGTGTAATGCCTTTAAAGGTATGTCTCGAGTGTCGCAAGGACAAGGGTCTGTTGTAGGTAAGTCTGTTGCCAGTCAAACGCATGTTCTGCTGTATTGATATTCCCCATGTGTCTAGGCATGACATGCTCACCTGTGTGTGCCCCGTCACGGTATACAGTTCGCACCACCCAACATACACACCACCCATGTACAGTAGATACAGTGGTATGACACCACACAACCAATTGGTGTGTTACGTGCATTCAGCTATGCATACAATGGTGTAGGTGTTACACAATGGCTGCATGTGTAGTATGCATTGGTATGCCAGTGCAGTATGGACACAGTACCACAGAGTGAGCTGTGATCTGGCCAGAGCACAGGTGTTACCAATGTGACCCATGCCCCTGCATCGGTGCACACGCTGTGACATGGCGCATGCCATGTCCCATGCACGGATGTCTGGCTGCAGCATTGCCACACCATGATATGACCTATGCACAACATAGCAGACATACACACTGTCAGCATATCCAGAGAATGTGACACGCCACACTAGTATGGGTGTATGTCACATGGGCCACCACAGGGCCGTGTGCACAATGTCTACCACACACAATTGTCAATGAGTCAGACAGACAAGGCCATGGTTGATACCTACAGGCATGTTGCCACACAGCACATCCACAGTGGGTACTCACCATTGCACCCTGTACACACATAGTGGGTTCATCAATGTAGTGGACCCCTGGACATCTGATGTAGTACACCAGTGACATGAAATTCCTCCACAGCTACTACAGGTGCCTCCAATGTCCACCATATATGTGCTGCTGAGCAGCTGAACTGACTTACAGACATGGCAATGTAATGCGTCCAGGTCACGCATCGCACAGACACATAGCTGTGTCCTGCTACTGTGCAGTGGCACAGAGCCCGCACCACACACACTGTACAGCTATGCACACAGCTCACAGCAAACGTACCTGCACAGACATCACTGTTACACATAAATTGTATCTGTACACTGTACACATAACACTGCACCATGACAGCCATCGTGATGTGGTGCATGCGGTGGGACACCATCTTCACATGTCCACATGATACCGCACATGTTTGCGGTGTACATTACATAGTGTTGGCAGCCATGTGTACTCTCAACGCGCGCCACACGGTGTATCACGCTGATGCATGCAAACTACCATGAATGTGTGTACTGCATGCCTACTAAATGACACCTGCCTGTTGTACTGTCCCCACCAGGGCAGTGTACATACTGCCACTATGAATGTCTGGTCTGCATTCACTGGTCTGTGTTGTGTGAATGCTGCATGCCACCTGCATTATCACATGCATGCTGTGTGTGTGTGTGTGTGTGTGTGTGTGTGTGTGTGTGTGTGTGTGTGTGTGTGTGTGTGTGTGTGTGTGTGTGTGTGTGTGTGTGTGTCTGTGTGTCTGTATTGTAACCGATGGTATGTCTTTGTATTGACAGGTGCTGTAGGTGCGTTCCCCTCCTGCGTTCAATCTGTTGCTAGTGTCCCCACAGATACTAGTGGTGATGAGCATGTGCATGAGGCACAGGCAGGGTCGTCACAGGCAGAGTCTGTGCCACTGGAGAACATCACACATACGTCCCTTTCATCCCTGCACACGGTTCAGATGCCGACACATACCCCAACACCGTTGCCCATAGATGACGGTCAGTCAGCGTCTGTTGTCCCCGAGCAGGAATGTGTGGTGGCTGCAGAAGGTGTGGGTACACACGATGTTGCCAGTGTAAGGACTGGTGCAGTGCCACGCAGGCATGTGGCAGGTGCTGCCCGCGGGGAGCACCGCTAGACATACACCTGCCGTGCAGGGTGCAGCAGCTGGTATAACCAGACGCATGTTCCAGACTGTAATGGCGGCGCAGGCACGTGCCGAACGGCAGAACCAGGACGGGCAGAGGCTGCAGAGGTCCGCAATCCGTACCCTAAATGACAGCATCCAGGCATTGGCAAATGCACAACAGCATCTTGCCGATGTTCTGGATAGGAGATTGGGCGATATGGCTGGTCTCATCGACCGAGGCTTGGCCATCCTTGAGCGTGCGCAGTCCGTGCAGGAACACCAGGTAGGGTGAGGCATAGCACGCGTGCAATGCCAGCAACACCACCTGCTGCAGGTCAGCGTGCCACCTCCCATGCCCACACAGACAGTGATGGTAGCAGTAGCACTGCAGCTGCTACTACACCATCCACACCAGGACAGAGCAGGCCACGTGGACGTGGCCCTGGACGGCCCCGTCGTGGGCACGTTTCCAGCGGACATGTGACATCGGAGAGTGGACAGTCTGTACCTCCACCCGGTCGCGCCCGTGCGACCCCAGGCAGGCGTGGGTCACTAAGCCGGCAGACACAGTGAGCCGTAACACCTGCACTGTACAGTCAGGGGCTGCCAAGCATACCCCATGTAGGCATCACAGATGACTGAACTGTGTACACACACACCCACACACAGCAGACACAACTGTAGGGCTCCACCACACCCACATGCAATCTACATAGTCATGCCCACTCAATGCACTGGCCCTTACACACACACATGATGTCATCCATTGGTACAGCCCATGCCTGTGGCATATATCACCCTGTGCATATGATTAAGTCTCTGCCGCATAACTGTGAGCCACACCATCAATGCACGGTTAAGCTAACATATTATGATGCACAGGGTGGACACGATAGTGAGAGGTGTATGTGATACCTGTGTATGCATAGTGCGCTGTGTATGTTGTGGTGTGTGTGTATGGCTGGTGACAGGTGTGTATGTGATGTGTTGTGCACGGACATCATGCAGCAGACATACCATGCAGGACAGGTGCAGCATTCATTGATATGTGTACACAGTATGTGTGGTGGTTACATGTGTAGCACCATGTCGGGTGCAGTTAACCCGCATGATACTGATGGTGTACTTGCACGTGCCTACTGGGAGCACTGTAATTAGTTCCCCACGCAGTAGTGGGGTACCCACAGGCATGTCTGGCAAAATCAGCATAGCACAGTTACCCACATCCGCATGGACCCCTACATAGGTACATAGGCACACATGAACGTGACAGGATATGTGCCCTACGACATGTGTGGACCTAGCATGACTGTGTGTGGCATCTAACACCCCTCAGGATGGGGATGCCATATCCATCAGTCCCCAGTCCCTGGTCTAGCAGTGACACACAGAGGTTGACTGGTGCATAACTATCGTCACACATCCACACGTCATTAGCAGTCCTGGACAAAGGCAGTCAGGGCCTTTCCTTCACATGGCCTGGCACTCCTCCCCGTGTTGTAGGGTGTGTCTGGCCGTTACCCTGTTCCCCCAGCACGTCCCACTCATCTTTGAGTTGAGGTGTCTGACAGTCGCTTCTGTGCCCGTGTTTGCATGGGGCCTGGGAGGTGGAATGTGCCCATGTCAACCAGGTCAGACATGGCCGTGTATGTCAGGCACAGATCACCACGGAGCAGCTGTGCTGTGAAGATCCACAGCCGGTGTCCCCTTGGCCGTGCACCTTGTGACACATGTCCTAGCACCGTCATCCCCGTCTTGTGGAACGTTTGCGGTCCTTCCGAGTGCTGCAGGCATCAGGTTAGCTACAGGCCACATGTGCCATTGTACGCAGTCATTGCACTGGTGTGTGATGTGTACAGGGGTACAATGAACATGTGGTTGCCATTCCATCCAGACCAGGAGGCCACAATGGAATGTCTTCACACCCACATTGCCATTGTGTGTGTTGACAGAGGTTGCCAACAGGTGTGGTAGCCATTTCCCTGAACATGTCCACCATCTTTAATGGCGCACCACCTACATGTGACATTGGGACGAACATGTTCTTCACACTGGGTAGGGCTGCACCTTCTCTGGCATTTGGTAGCAGGCCATGGCTCTGGCACCAGTCATCCATGTCTATGACGCCCTAGGTGGATGTCGTGGTAACATGGGGTGTTGGGTATGTTGGCCGGTGCGTAGTCATCTGCATACCTTGTCTGCTACAATCCCCCTATGATTGCATGCACATTGAAGGTCGGATGCCATATGGCAGGGGCACAGGAGTGAGCCCTGTGGGCCTCCACTGGGTCCAGATATGAGTGTGACAAGGCACCTTGAGCACCAACCCTGTGTGGTGTGACCTCCAACCTGTGTGAGAAGCATCGGGTGACATATGTCCCCACATGTATGCTGGAGAGCCTTTCCATGGGTCCCATGTGTAGTGTGCTCTGAACGCCCCACCAGGTCATGGTACTGTGTGCAAACCCACGTATCCCCATCAATGGCCTTGGTGAACACTCCAGACTGGACGAGCAGGTTCGGGAGGCAGGATCCGCCCTTGACTATGTAGTTGTGGGTATGTTCCGGTATTGGCTGTACACCGCTATCTGTAACCATGACCACCTGTATGGACCACCACACAGCTTCGCAGACAACACTTGGCAAGCGTATAGGGTGTGGCTGTTGACAGTCCATAGGAGCACTACCCTGACATAGTGGGACCACAGATGCCATATGGCATCCATTGGGGACATAGCCCATAGTAAGGCTAACATGACACAGTGGCCACATGTGTGGGCCGAGGGCCTCAAAGAGGATGGGTAGCACACAGCCAGGGAAACCATCGGTGCCCATTGCTGACGTGTCAAACGCCATAGAGATATGGGATCACTCCAGGCCATATGACATGTTTAGGAGGATACACTCTGGTGGGATGGATATGTTCCCTGTTGGGGGGGGGATGTATGCATGGAACATGTCCTGTGGTATGCAGACAATGTCTGTGGGTGCAGTGACTGTTGTACCATTCTGGACCATTTCCAGGCAAGTCTGTGTGCCCCCAACCATGTCCTTACCACAGTTAGGGAAGGCCCTGTGGTTGTCTCATGTGCCCTCTGCAGTACCACCCCCACGAGCGGACCTGGATGATGGTATGTGGGGCCGTATGGTGACGCCGGTATGAATGGGTGATGGTTTCCCCTGGTACTGTCATTGCCCTGCCATGTAGTAGCTCCAACTGTTGATGTACAGGTAGTCAGTGGCTGCGGTCCACCACACCATGTGCCTACCTGTGGTGGACAAGGTCCTGATGTCATCATGTTTGCCTGTTGCAGACATGCATGTGGGTGGTCGGGAAGGCATTCGTTAGGCGTTTGCGGTCTGGCCTCTGTTCAACATTGGCATGGAGGACTTGTAGGGTACCACACCGGTCATATGATGTGTGTTTTTCTGTGGAGAGGTCATCACTGAGGTCCCCCATGCTGGTGTTGGTTACAGTGAGTGGATGACCAGTGGATCCACTATACGGTCTTGCATCACCATTGAGGGCTGTACATCCTGTGTGGGGCATATCCTCACCATGCGTGATGGGCAGAACTGTCAGACATCCCCTGGTATGTATGGTGCATGGCTGTTTAACAGTGGCCAGGTGTGTGAACACCTGGGACTGCTGGCGATTGTGTTGTGCCATGGGTAATGTTCCCAGGCTATGTATGGGTGGTTCATGTCACCCAATACGGTGCTGTTGTGAGAGCATGCCCACTCACCAGTGTCCTCAGGACATCTGTGAAGGTATCTTGTGTTTGGGAGGGTTGTCTGTAGCATGCAACAAACTGTAGGCCAGTCCTACACATGGTTAATTGCACCTAAATATTCCCGCAGCAACAACAACGCCTGTGGCATGACCGCGTTACTGTTGTGTGGCCGGACACACAGGATGGTCCGCATTCCGCCACCCATGCCGTCGCACCATGTGTATGCATGTCTGATCTGTGCCGACTCTAAGTGTCTGAGCATGCCCAGTAGGCAGCTGTGTAGATAGACACACAGCACAGTGCACACCGCCGCCTGCAGTTATACCCCGGTGCATGCCTGTATCCCCTACGCAACGGCCACGCCTGTGGCATGGCCAGGTTTCTGTTGTGTGGCTGGACACACACGACGGTCGACATTACGCCACCCATGCCGTCGCAACGTGTATGCATGTCTGCCCTGTGCCGAGTCTAAGTGTCTGAGCATGCCCAGTATGCAGTGATGTACTGATCAGTAGTTACTTGTTATTCTCGACTGCAGCACTAACGTTAGTGTACGTGACCTTGGGATGGTAACAGACTGCGCGGATCGACTCTGTCCAACACCCGATCGGGCGATTGCCTCTGCAAATGATACCACTCACGTGGGGTATGCCTCCTGACAGCGCCTGCTCAGTAAACTCGTAGCGTTCTGTAAATGCTTCATACTGTAGTGTGTTCATGTAGATAGGCGTAGGTTCGTCCCCCGTCCCTTCCGTGTGTGTGTGTGTGTGTGTGTGTGTCTGTGTGTGTGTGTGTGTTTCCAGCTGCCTCTGCGACTGATTATGCTTTTAGACGCTCCGCACATGCCTTGGCTATTGCCAACTATTGTCTTATGGTGACGTCAGCAGCCTACAAGTATGCCTGTGACAGCGCTCTGTTCAGCAAACTCGGTAGCGCGTTCTGTAAATGCTTCATACAGTAGTGTGTTCATGTAGATAGTCGTAGGTTCGTTTCCCTTCCGTGTGTGTGTGTCTCTGTGTGTGTGTGTGTGTTTCCAGCTGCGCCTGCGACTGATTATGCTTTTAGACGCTCTGCAACACATGCCTTGGCTATTGCCAACTATTGTCTTGGCTGACGCCAGCAGCCTACAAGTATGCCTGTGACAGCGCCTGTTTAGCAAACTCGGTGGCTGCTCTGTAAATGCTTCATACAGTAGTGTGTTCATGTAGATAGTCGAGGTTCGCTCCCGTCCCTTCCGTGTGTGTGTGTCTGTGTGTGTGTGTTTCCAGCCGCGCCTCTGCGACTGATTATGCTTTTAGACGCCCGCAACACATGCCTTGGCTATTGCCAACTATTGTCTTGGCGGCTGACGCCAGCAGCCTACAAGTATGCCTGTGACAGCGCTCTGTTTAGCAAACTCGGTAGCGCTGCTCTGTAAATGCTTCATACAGTAGTGTGTTCATGTAGATAGTCGAGGTTCATTCCCCGTCCCTTCCGTGTGTGTCTGTGTGTGTGTGTGTTTCCAGCTGCCTGCGACTGATTATGCTTTTAGACGCCCGCAACACATGCCTTGGCTATTGCCAACTATTGTCTTGGCTGACGCCAGCAGCCTACAAGTATGCCTGTGACAGCTCTGTTTAGCAAACTCGGTAGCGCTCTGTAAATGCTTCATACAGTAGTGTGTATCATGTAGATAGTCGAGGTTCGCCCCGTCCCTTCCATGTGTGTGTGTCTGTGTGTGTGTTTCCAGCTGCCTCTGCGACTGATTATGCTTTTAGACGCCGCAACACATGCCTTGGCTATTGCCAACTATTGTCTTGCGGGTGACGCCAGCAGCCTACAAGTATGCCTGTGACAGCGCTCTGTTTAGCAAACTCGGTAGCGCTCTGTAAATGCTTCATACAGTAGTGTGTTCATGTAGATAGTCGTAGGTTCGTCCCCGTCCCTTCCGTGTGTGTGTGTGTGTGTGTGTTTCCAGCTGCCTCTGCGACTGATTATGCTTTTAGACGCCCGCAACACATGCCTTGGCTATTGCCAACTATTGTCTGCGGGTGACGCCAGCAGCCTACAAGTATGCCTGTGACAGCGCTCTGTTTAGCAAACTCGGTAGCGCTCTGTAAATGCTTCATACAGTAGTGTGTTCATGTAGATAGTCGTAGGTTCGTCCCCCGTCCCTTCCGTGTGTGTGTGTGTGTTTCCAGCTGCCTCTGCGACTGATTATGCTTTTAGACGCTCCGCAACACATGCCTTGGCTATTGCCAACTATTGTCTTGTGGGTGATGTCAGCAGCCTACAAGTATGCCTGTGACAGCGCTCTGTTTAGCAAACTCGGTAGCGCTCTGTAAATGCTTCATACAGTAGTGTGTTCATGTAGATAGTCGTAGGTTCGTCCCCCGTCCCTTCCGTGTGTGTGTGTGTGTGTGTGTTTCCAGCTGCCTCTGCGACTGATTATGCTTTTAGACGCTCCGCAACACATGCCTTGGCTATTGCCAACTATTGTCTTGCGGGTGATGTCAGCAGCCTACAAGTATGCCTGTGACAGCGCTCTGTTTAGCAAACTCGGTAGCGCGTTCTGTAAATGCTTCATACAGTAGTGTGTTCATGTAGATAGTCGTAGGTTCGCCCCCGTCCCTTCCGTGTGTGTGTGTGTGTGTGTGTTTCCAGCTGCCTCTGCGACTGATTATGCTTTTAGATGCTCCGCAACACATGCCTTGGCTATTTCCAAATATTGTCTTGCGGGTGACGTCAGCAGCCTACATGTATGCCTCTGACAGCGCTCACGTCAATTAACTCGCTAGCGCGTTGTGTAAATCCTTCATACTGTACTGAGTACATGTAAATAGGAGTAGGTTCATCTCCGTCCCTTCCGTGGTGTGTGTGTGTTTCCGTTGCTTCGACCATACAACTGAATAAGCAAATTGTTAAAGTGTTCACAATCAACAGTGTGATATTTAAAATCATGTTAAGACTCACATTGTTGTTTGTGAACATTCTTAGACATAGCATATTTCCTGCACACGCTAGAAACAACGAAAACGCTGTATGTTTTAATGAACTGTTCAAATGTTACGAAGACTTGTGTTGTGTCGAACTACGGGACTATTCTTGCTGCAGGTTTCCGGTTTGTTTGTGTTTCATAGTACAATATCATGTAATACGGTGTTCATAGTATGCTTTCTGTGATGTTGACATGTGTGTGTTTCGTTAGCAGTACGCCTCTGCTTTCTATGCTGTGGCTACATCTCCATTGCTCGCATAGAAAGTGACAAATGGAAGTGTAAGGGTGGACATTTAAAGCCTGGATACTTCCATGTTATGTGTAAGTCTCACGGGCCAACGGGTGATAGCGCATACATGTCTATGAAGTACCTTTGGATAACATATGCGCCCTGTCGTGGGACGAAATGTTTATGTTGACTGTTCCATCTACCTATGTGTGACATGGTTTGTGGCCATAGGGTGCCAGCAAGTCTTCCCTGTTCATTGGGTGTTTGCCATGGTGTATTGACATCAATCCTATTAATTCACCAAGGATGTCTTTCTTTGGTGTCAACGCCATAGTTTGACCATCCTATGTCATTCCCAGCAGACGTGGAGATTGTGCCATTGGTATCTTTACACAGGTGACCCATCTGTTCCACTGTATGGAAGCGTGTGATCCCCATAGATGTGCTGGCACATGGAGTGTTGTGCCGGTATCTGCCCAGCGGTGTTTCTTTGAATGGGAGTGTGTACTGTACACCGATTCGTATTCCCTGGGTTATGCCTTGCAACAGCTGTGGATTCCCCAGGTTTGCAGCTATGCGGTGCCATCTTGGCCGTACGCTTGTCCATCCATGGAACTGCCTACTGGACACTAGTATCGGGCTGTCAACATTTCACAGCTGCATTCTCCATTTCCGTGGATGATCGGTATTAGTATTGCGGAGTAACGATATGCCATGGCCACGCCCCGCACGGGCGGGACGATGAATCATCTGCCAATCCACACCGACACCCATATTTGCATACCCACGATCCCATGTCTGCAAATCACGATAGTACCCCTTGCACACCCTTCATGTGTGTGGAAATGGGATGTGGAAGTACGTATGGATGCAGCAGCCTGGGAGTCCTATTCATATGTCCTGCATTTCATGGACGGCTGTCATCACCCTTGAAGACACCTGTGGTGCATATATCTACCTGTGCCATAGTCACGGCTGTCACCTCTTCCGGTTCACACTATGTTGCTCACACTCACTTAAGGAGTAATTTTGGGTCCTGCAATGGACACCGATGTGCATATGTAAAGTTTAGGACATGTTGGACTGTGTCCATTCGCCAGTGGGTTTGACTGCCGTATGTTCCCCATTCCCGGATGTCTGTCCGCCTACCCATATTATGTAGTGCTACGTAACCCGTGTCCTTCCACAATTTACCCATAGGGTGTTACTGTAGTCCTGCAGGTTGGCAACTGCTTTACATAATCCTCACAGGTACCATTGTGAACTATCCGCCACTGTATTGTCAGTATAACACAGCCGGTACATGTAGAACCTATTTATTCATGACAGTATGTCGGTTATGTGTGTGAACTCCATATTTTAGCGATAGTATGACCTTCCTAGTTGACGTTGTTGGTGTGCCATTAATATGTGTTCCACAGGTCGCAGGTATGTTCCGCAGAGTGGAGGCGGTGATCCCACATACTGGATAGCACCTTCGCTGCTGTACGCTGGGATTCATGGCAGGATGGATGTCTACGGGTGTATGTACTGCTGTTTCCATCTTTATGTCCTGTGTCATGCCCTACTACGGCTGTGTGATTCCACCAGGCTTGCTATTATGGGTGCCATCTTGTCCGACGCTTGTCCATCCTTGGGAAATGCCTACTGGACACTGATGTAGGGCTGAACACATTTCACACATGCCTTTAGCATTACCCTATGGATGCTTTGCATCCTTACTGGGGACTAAGGCACGTCCTGTACCCGCAGCCCTCCCACGGGGCAGGACAACGGATTATCAGCCAAACAACACCGAGCCCCATTTTGCATACCCAGGATACCAGGGCTGCAACCCCCCACGGTACGCATGACACATCCTTCATGTGTGCGGAACTGGAATATGGACGCACATGTATGGACACGGCAGTCTGGGGACCTCTGTTCATATGTCCTGCATGTCATGGGCAGGTATCATCAACCTTAAACACGCTGGTGGTGCATATGTCTAGCTGTGCCGTAGTCACGGTTTGTACTCTGATTGGCTGATCTTGACGCATACTGGCAAACCAGTCAGAATTTTTGGAGTCCTACAATGGACACCGATGTGCATTTGTAAAGTGTAGAACGTGTTTGACTGTCCCCATCTGGCCAGTGGTATTGACTGCCGCTGTATGTTCCCCAGTCGTGGATGTCTGCTTGACTACCCATCGTTTGTATGACATGGCCTATCTATATCCACGTGCCAGTATGCGAATACAGCAAACCTTGCGTCCTGCCCATCTTCATAAATGACATTATGGAACATATATCGGCAGAAACAGACACTGTCAAATACGATAGACTCCACAGTGAAAGGATACTGAGCTCTCTCAACTACTAACATGGGGCACCGTCGGAGTATGGATTTCATGACATAGCCGTCCCTAATACACTTCCTTCAGAGTCGGTTTAAAGCGAAATAATCAATAAACTTGCTCATAGTTAGGTGGACAGTGCTCCAAGTCTTGATTATAACGTGACATATACATATCAGTGTTGCATGCCTTACTTCATGGAAACAATAATACGGCAACAATGTGTTAATATATCTACAATATTGGTAAATACAATCAGTATCCGGACACATAGTTGATAATTGGTGAGAGTGCACCTTAGAATGAGGTGTGTTGATCAGGTTATTGTATATCGATGTGTATAATAGTAGCATTACGATAACAAAGCATGGAATCAATAAGTACTATTTAAGCATATATTTGACAATTATGAATGTAAACGTGTGGAGGAGACATCCGTAACCTTCCCTGGTTCCACTGGATCACACACGCACACGCACACTCGCATGTCCGGATTGTGGGTTACGCGCACGCGCATATGCATATCCGTAGTCCGCTATATATGTTTACAGTGTCTGTGTGGTTACGTGTTTTGCTACTTGTGACTATTCCGTAACATATGTCTGATCCGTTGACGGACGGTGCAGAAAGCACTTACAGCTTTATATATGTAACAGTCTTTGCAGCATGGACGCTTTACGTACGCACATCTATATGTTCTATAGTCATAATTCCAACGTGACTGCAGTCACGCTTGACGCCACTGTGACCAGTGCACGTTAGCTGTTCGTTGTCATTAATATGCATACCCTTGGTACCTATGTACATTTACATATCACCCCCGCACACGCACGGCACCGGCATCCATTCTCCTGCTGGGGAAGGTGCGGTACTGCATGTTGAACATTCCTAATTCCCCCTCGATCATGGCCCAGGATGCATATGTCGTCACCACAGGGCTGTTCAGATGACAGCTGCTTATATCCCATATGCATACAGGCCTTCGATTGTCAGGGTGTTGCTGTGGTGCTTTGGGTTTGGTCTTGGCCGCCCTGTACGGGACCGCCCTGACCCTGTACGAATGTTAGATGAGTCACATGGGCACGTTTTGTCCGTGTCCATGGTACCATGTCACGGCCCCCCCCAATTAGTCTTAACCGTGTGCGCCGATTGGCCGGTGTATCCGTTGTAGATCTCGTTATACTAATTGCACACGGTCTGATCGAACTAACCTACTTCCATTACTAACCCTCCGTATGTATGGCCTGTGTCGCAATATTACAAGGGTTTAACATTGCGTGACGACTTTCACTGAGCCACAGACATGTCCGTTGCTTTGTTTGGCCCGGTTCCGCTGTGCTACACATTTAACATGGCGTAACAGGTTGAACAGCTCAGACACGAGGACATCGGGTTGTCCGTCGTTGTCTATTATTGAATGTCTCTGTGGAGTTTGTTTCACAAAGCGACACATTGTCGGCATTGTTAACGGACATCTCGCGCAGTACGTCCGCACCGACGCGGGTGACGTATGTCTGCCTTTGGCCAGCGAACAGGCATTATGCTGTGCCATTATGTCTGGGGATATATGGTTTCCTTCCTTACGTAGATGATGTGCCATACTAGCAATGACCCTAGCGATGACCCGCCTCTGCGTGTGGGTACTGCTGTATTACCCACGGGAAGAGTGGCCTTAGGGTAAGTGGTGACCTAGGCAGAAGTTGCCACCGATACATCACCCGCTACCCCCCTCCTGGTCTACCTACACCAAATAGAGTCTGGAAAGGTGCCCCGAGTAGAGCAACACCCTAGACGGCTACCTACTTGGCCTATGCCTAAGGCCGGCTATGTGTGTGGTCCCTTGGGCATCGGACTCGAACGCGGCACGCCTGCCGTGGGTATGTCCAGCATTACCCACATCCAGCCCCAAGGCAGTCAACACAGCATCCATGGGTCCACATGGTGTCCCAGCTGTGCACTCCAGGAACTCTATGGGGAATTTAACCCACACTTGGGACAGCTGTGTAATCCTAGCCTCACCTCAGGATACGCACCTGAGTAGTAGCACAGGGCGACTGTAGTCACACTCCACATAGATGGTGCCTCCACTGACCCTGGTTATTACCATACCATTAGTTTGACAAGCCTTATCTGCAAAGCCATGGAGATGGATCATAATGGGACACATAGATAAAGACATAGGGGACCCGCATACTTTGGATACAACCCAGTTTAGCTTGGTCATAGTCAGATCATGCCCTTTACACGTGTTTCACTTTGTAGAATCAGTCACCAAGGCCATTGCTGAGGGTAAAGCAGTCCATACAGCCTACCTCAACCCGGCAGAGGCCTTCGACACAATACCCCTCGGGTATACTTGATAAACCCGTCATCTTGAATGTAAATCCATACATCGCCATATGGGTTGCAAACGGGCTAAGTCACAGAACACACATGGCCATAGTTGCTGGCGCCATGTCATACTCACAGCCAGTCACAGGTGGTGTCCCATGGGGCTCAGTCCTGGGTCCACTATTTCCAGCATCTACGCTTCCAATGTACACGCATACACAGGGGGTTATGGGTGACAATGTTTGCATACTGCAAACCGGATGCCAAAGTCAGACACACATCTGACACAGATATCCTTCAGGAGTGCCTCACAGATGTGGATAAGTGGTACCAGAGACATGTCCTACAGCTAAATGCCAGGAAATGCATAGGCATACCCTTCGGGATGAACAAGGTTACCCCGAGCTACCATATAGGTGGCAGTCCACTGAGCACGGAGGGGGTTACCAGTGATCTGGGGACACGTGTTGTTGTTAACCGTTCGTTAGACACACATGTTGCTAACATAGTTAGGTAGACCTTCCACATTGCCCACATCATCATGAAGGGATTCACATCTAGATCAGGGAGGTCATTGTCCCCTTGTACTCATCACCAATAGACCTATGATTGGGTACAATGCCCGCTCAGAATGTATCTGACCCAACACCTGCAGCAGCTGGAAAGGCACCAACAGTTCTTCGACAAACGGATGCAGGGTCTCAGGTATATGTGTTATACTGACCGACTGAAAGAATTCCAGCTGTATACAGTTGCATACCACTTGCCCAGAGGTGACCCGTGCCTGGCATGCACGGCTAAGTCGAACCCAGATCTGATGACTATGCTTCACGAATAAGGTAGATCCTCAGAACCACAAGGGCAGCTGACGTACACCTTGACACTGTCATTAATCGAACGTGTTGTTGGGACGGATTCATCACCCAGACACTCACTATGCTGTGGAACGACATCCCAGTACATGTGAGGGCAATCACCTCGCTGGCCTTCTGTTAGTATTTACACATGGATGTCTGGATTGATTTATTTAAGTAACCTTCTAAATGAATGTTACATTAGCACATTGTGAATCTTTACATTTCGTTGGTCTATTTTACAGTAGTCATAATCATACGGTTTATGTGTATATATTATGGTTCATTCATATTACTAGGTGTCTGCAGTTCTGTTAATATATTGGCACAATCCGTAGGACATATATATATGTAGCTTACACAGTCAGACATTTGGAAAACATTTTATGTTGGTTCATGTTTCATATATGTACATATATTTCCATTTTCCGATGAAGACTGTACCTTTCGAAGCAATGTCTGATGTCCTCACTGTGTGGGATGTGTAACCCAAGTAAGGTTTGTTCGCTTGTCTGCCTTTAAGGCATGTAATTAGTACCTAGCACATCTAATGTACCAACCAATTAATGCTTGTAAATGTAGTAGGTTGGACTGCATTGTATGTAGTCTGAATAAGTCTGCTTATGAAGCAGACGAAGTGGGCTCCAATAGACTATGGTGACTGCCTTTAATTCTTGGTGTGCTCTGGTTGGTCACTGACGGTCCCTACAGTACCTCGCCTTTGCTTTGGACTTCATCGGCTGGTTGTCTGTGTTTCTTGTATGGGGAATGTCAACTGTAGTCCCTATGTGTATGACTTGTGTAATGCCTTACTACGGCAGTGTAATTCCACCGGGTTTGCATTTATGTGTGCCATCTTAGTCATACGCTTGTCCATCCATGTGAATTGCCTACTATACACTGGTATAGGGCTGTACACATTTCACACCTGCATTTTGCATTCCCGGAGTATGGTGTGCATTATTAGCGGAGAGTGACGATGTGTTACGACACGCCCCTCCCACGGGCGGACAAAGGATTGCCTGCGAAACAACACCGGGGCCAGATTCTACATACCCAGTCATCCCTGACTGCAACAGTGGACAGTACCCATTACACATCCTTCATGTGTGCTGCAGTGTGATGTGGACGCAGCTGAATGGACCCGATACCCTGGGTATTTCTGTGCATGTGTGCTGCAGTTCATGGACAGCTATCATCAACATTGAACACGCTTGCGTGCCTATGTGTACCTGTGACGTGGTTACGACAATTAGGTCACATGAGTAATGCAGGAAGCTAGCAGGCATTCTCTGAACAGAATTTTTGGGTCCTACAATGGACACCGATGTGCATATGTCAAGTTAGATGTTGCTGGACTGTGTCCACCTGCCCAGTGCTTTTCACTGCTGGTGTATGTTCCGCAATCGCGGATGTCTGTTTGACTACCCATTCCACATGGTGCTACATAACCAGCTGAGTTAGTACTGTGAACAAATGACATACATCCAAAGGTGCTGGTTACCAACTGCTTCATATAAACCTCAGACATCCCAATGGGACATATCCGTCACTATATTTCCAATATAACACCACCGGAACATGTTGCTTAGCTATGCATTCATTTAACCATGTTGTCTTCGTAGGTGGGAATGCCATAGTTTACACATCCTACGTGACGTTGTGTGTGTGCCATTAGTATGTGTTCCACAGGTCGCACATCTGTTCCGCTGTACGGTAGCGGGTGCTCCTCAGTCTGTTGCTGGCAGACTGAGTGCTGTACGCCGGTGTTGGCACGACAGTCCGCTTTGTATGTGGAATGTCAACTGTGGTCCCTATGTGTATTTCCTGTGTCATGCCTTACCGCTGCTATGTCATTTACCCGGTTTGCAGTTGTGGGTGCCATCCTGGCCATACGGGTGTCCATCCATGACAATTGCCTACTGGACACTAGTATAGGGCTGTACACATTCCACACCTACATTTAGCATTCTCCGGAGTATGGTTTGCATTATTAGCGGAGAGTAAGGCAGGTGTTACGACACATCCCTCCCACAGGGCGGGAGGAAGGATTGCCTGCGAAACAACACCGAGCACAGAGTCTACATACCCAGAATCCCTTGACCGCAATAATTGACAGTACCCATTACACATCCGTCATGTGTGCGGAAGTGTGATGTGGATGCAGTTCTATGGACCCGGTACCCTGGGTATTTCTGTGCATCTGTGCTGCATTACATGGACAGCTATCAGCAACATTAAACACGCTATGTGCATATGTGTACCTGTGACTACAATGAGTTCCGTTAGGTGATTAAATAAGGCGGAAGAGCTGTCTTTAGACAAATTTTTGGGTCCTACAATGGACACCACTGTGCATATGTAAAGTGTAGAGCTTGTCGGACTGTGTCCTTGTGAGCAGTGGATTTCACTGATACTGTGTGTTCAGGAATCGCGGATGTCTGTTTGACTACCCATTCCACATGGTGCTACATAACCAGCTGATTTAGTACTGTGAACAAATGACATACATCCAAAGATGCTGGTTACCAACTGCTTCATATAAACCGCAGACATCCCAATGGGACATATCCGTCACTGTATTTCCAATATAACACCACCGTAACATGTTGCTTACCTATGCATTCATTTAACCATGTTGTCTTCATAGGTGGGAATGCCATAGCTTACATATCCTACTTGACGTTGTGTGTGTGCCATTAGTATGTGTTCCACAGGTCGTACATCTGTTCCGCTGTACGGTAGCGGGTGCTCCTCAGTCTGTTGCTGGCAGACTGAGTGCTGTGTACCGGTGTTGGCACGACAGTCCGCTCTGTATGTGGAATGTCAACTGTGGTCCCTATGTGTATTTCCTGTGTCATGCCTTACCGCTGCTATGTATATTTACCCGGTTTGCAGTTGTGGGTGCCATCCTGGCCATACGGGTGTCCATCCATGACAATTGCCTACTGGACACTAGTATAGGGCTGTACACATTCCACACCTACATTTAGCATTCTCCGGAGTATGGTTTGCATTATTAGCGGAGAGTAAGGCAGGTGCTAAGACACATCCCTCCCACAGGGCGGGAGGAAGGATTGCCTGCGAAACAACACCGAGCACAGAGTCTACATACCCAGAATCCCTTGACCGCAACAATTGATAGTACCCATTACACATCCGTCATGTGTGCGGAAGTGTGATGTGGATGCAGTGCTATGGACCCGGTACCCTGGGTATTTCTGTGCATCTGTGCTGCATTACATGGACAGCTATCAGCAACATTAAACACGCTATGTGCATATGTGTACCTGTGACGACAATGAGTTCACTTAAGTGTTGAAAGAAGGCGGCATTCCTGTCTTTAGACAAATTTTTGGGTCCTACATTGGACACCACTGTGCATATGTAAAGTGTAGAGCTTGTCGGACTGTGTCCTTGTGAGCAGTGGGTTTCACTGATACTGTGTGTTCAGAAATCGCGGATGTCTGTTGGACTACCCATTCCACATGGTGCTACATAACCAGGTGATTTACTACTGTGGACAAATTACATACATCCAAAGATGCTGGTTAGCAAATGCTCCATTTAAACCGCAGACGTCCCAATGGGACATATCCGTCACTGTATTTCCACTATAACACCACCAGAACATGTTGCTTACCTATGCATTCATTTAACCATGTTGTCTTCATAGGTGGGAAAGCCATAGTTTACATATCCTACTTGACGTTGTGTGTGTGCCATTAGTATGTGTTCCACAGGTCGCACATCTGTTACGCTGTACGGTAGCAGGTGCTCCTCAGTCTGTTGCTGGCAGATTGAGTGCTGTGTACGCCGGTGTTGGCACGACGGTCCTGCTTTGTATGTGGAATGTCAACTGTAGTCCCTATGTGTATTTCCTGTGTTATGCCTTCCCGCTGCTATGTCATTTACCCGGTTTGTAGTTGTGGGTGCCATTCTGGCCATACGGTGTCCATCCATGACAATTGCCTACTGGACAGTAGTATAGGGCTGTACACATTACACACCTACATTTAGCATTCTCCGGAGTATGGTTTGCATTATTAGCGGAGAGTAAGGCAGGTGATACGACACATCCTCCCACGGGCGGAGAAAGGATTGCCTGAAACAACACCGAGCACAGAGTCTACATACCCTCAATCCCTTGACTGCAACATTTGTCAGTACCCATTACACATCCGGCCATGTGTGCGGACTGTGATGTGGGCAGTTCTATGGACCCGTACCCTGGGTATTGCTGTGCATCTGTGCTGCATTACATGCATAGCTATCAGCAACATTAAACACTCTTGCGGTGCATATGTGTACCTGTGACGACACTGATTTCAGGTACGCATTGAAATAAGACATAATTTGGTTCTTTCCACAATTTTTGGGTCCTACACTGGACACCACTGTGCATATGTAAAGTGTAGAGCTTGTCGGACTGTGTCCTTGTGAGCATTGGGTTTCACTGATGCTGTGTGTTCAGCAATCGTGTATGTGTGCTTGACTACCCATACTGTGTTGTGCTACAGGAACCATGTCTTCCGACACCAGAAACCAATGCTATACATCCAATGTTGCAGGTTAACAACCACTTTCATACCATACCCAGAGGTCACGATTGGGAGGTATTGCCACTTTATTATCGGAACAACAACCCCAGACTGTGTACATCATGGGAACTTAAATTGTTTTCTCATGGGAATAACACAGCCTTGCAAGGCACCTTGTACATTACAGTATCCTTTTGTGATTGTAGCTGTTTCAAGGACCCTAGACTGTTACGATACAGTGGACAGTTAATTTCTTGATACGTTGCTTTGTCTGTCTGGTAGGAGTTGTACTGCTATCTTCCATTGAGCTCACAAGGCCATCCTCCTCTGGGGAAGGAGTGCTGTTATGCATGTACATACATTTATTGTTCTGTAACCCAGCACATAATTAATGATGACAGACATGAGCCTGCTGTCCTGCTTACTGCCAGGTTCAGAATTCCATCACAGTACAGCTTAGCTTCACCAATTACATGCAGGCTTAGTTCTGCTGCCATATTGTACGGTACAATTCAATACATTATATAGTATTTCGAGTGTAAACTGGAACTTCATATGTGTTTCTATATATTTTACTTAACAACATCCATCCAGCCATATGCATGTTGTTCCATCCTTTACCTTGACCGTGTGTATTTGTCCGTCCAGCCACGCTTAATCTCCACATGTGATGTCCCAGTTTCCCCTTCTTTGCCTGTAGCACCCTGTTAGGATGTCCTGTGTGTTAGGCACCTGTTCCGCTATATGTGATCGACTTCACTGCAAAGATAATCGTCGCTGCGGTGGTCCAACGACCGACTTGTCCACATGTGTACACTTATGTGCACCATGTCGTATGCAAACCTAGATGGTTTGGACGGGTACATACTACATGCCGGATGTACACATTCTGCTGACACATTCACATGCAGCCATTTACATATCTGTACCTGCGGTGGGTTGCTGACATGTGGGTATGATTTGCCCGCTGGCATTGCCTAACACAAACATCTTACCACAGTTCAGGTATGCACATTGTGTGTGGTTGTATAGCTGCACACGGATGCTAGCAGGTTTGGGTGCTGGGGTATATGGGTGTGACTGACATGTACAATGAGGCTATTGTGTAGTACATCCGAATGCATGGGTTCTGCTTCTGGATATTACACTTCATCATACACCATCCAGTGTATGCAACAGAGATGTTGCTGGGTCTGGGATATGTTGCTATGCACATGTTTGCCTGTGTTTGGGGTATCTTGCTTCCTTACTGTTGTTATGTCGGCACAGCTACCCGGCTATGTACTGTCACTACTGCTTGTGACCATTATGGTTGGCACCTTTTCCAATGCCCATAGTGGGCATGTTATGTGGACACTTCGAAATTTGCAGGACTACACATACCCAGGGCTAGTGCAGTAGACAGAACTTCACTTGTTTGCCATACTATGAGCCTATTCTGTTAGCGGTTGGGTTCCTTATTTATTTTCTTATGCCATGTCTGTGTTCCATACCGTAATGTATATGTTTTATGCTACTATTTACATGTATATGGGAATTTGCGTGGCAGGGGATCGCAGGTCATTTTCCATTTTACGATTGTTGCAGGGACACGACTGTCCAATCAGGGACTGTCCATGGCACTTTGGGACAGCAGGTAACCCTGGTGACCATGCCCATGTCGCTGCTGGGGTTTCCACCTTTCCCTTTTCCGATCTGGGATATTTCCGACTCACATCTGCCTTTACAGGCCGACACATACAAACGGTCACTATATAGCATAGAAATTCACTTGTTTGCCTAAATAATTTGCTTATTATTGTGGCAATTTCCTTGCTTATTCTGTTTATTGTGTCATTTCGGTATTTCTGTTACAGAAATAACCAATTCATGCTACCATTACATTACATACGGGATATCATTGTGTCCTACACTCGTAGCACATCAGCCATTTCTAATACGCTTTTTCGGACACAACTGTCCATGGAGAGACTGCCCCAAACAAAGTGGGACAGGTGGTGACCTTAGTCGCTGCTCCTATGTCGGTGCGGCGCTACTGACATGCGGCTGTACACCTTCTCTGAGTGTAAACACTGACAGTGCATTGCGGGACGGAGGCGGTCTTATGCGTATCCTTTGCTCCTTGAACGGGTACACTTATGCCTTGGTGGCTTCTATTTGCTTCTCCGTTAATTTGGAACGGGACTATGTTGCACTGTACGCGCGTTTCATTCTGCACGGACCTGGCTGCTGCCATTACTATTGTGGGCGGACCGTGGCTGTCAGCACATTAGGTTGCTCACCTCCTGCCGGCTTAGACACGCCCAGACGATCCTACCTGGGCTCGCTCACGTACACTACGCACGTGTCTGTGATTCCGGTGCACTCTCATTAATATGTATATGGCGCTACTGCGCCGGATATTCCATGCACCGCCGGCGCAGGCCTTACCCCGGCCTTGCGCCGAGCTTCATGAATCCCGGGGAGTAACTTTAGAAATTCTAAACATAATCTGTCTTATAAGCAATTTCAAGCTTTGAAAGATTTAAAGTCAGATAATAATATAATGATTAAACCAGCGGATAAGGGGTGCCCTATTGTGGTCTTTAATAGAACAGATTATGTAGGAAAGATGTTGAATTTATTGGGAGACTCAGAATACTACCAAATAATAACTAAAACGGAAGTTATAAGAATCATAACCAATATTTATAACAATCTTGAAGACATGTGTAAAATGGGCCTGATGGATTCCCAACTATATAATTTTTTAATAGTTGAGGAGCCAGTAACACTTATCATTAAGGGCCTTCCTAAAATTCACAAAGATGAACTCAACCCACCCATGAGACCCATTGTCTCAGGGTGAGGTTGGGTGACAGAAAACATGTCGTTTTATATAGAGAAATCATTACATCCGCTATTGGAAAAACATGATACTATACTTATGGATTCTAAGAATTTTTTATTAAATTTTTATGAGGTTACCAAGAATCAACAAGATAATAAAAATTTGTTGTTAGTAACCATGGACGTCAAATCCTTGTTCACTAAGATTCCTAACAATTCAGGCTTGGAGTTCTTGCATAACCATCTTATGCTTCATTCAGGCTTTACACCAATAAAGATTGATTTTTTATGCACTCTTATGGAGCTCATTCTTGATAGTAATGTATTCCTATTTGAAGAGACATATTATCTACAAAGGAATGGCGTAGCTATGGGCACACCTTGTGCCAATAGCTACGCCAACCTAGTAATGGCCCATTGGGAGGAAAATATGCTATGTAGACTGCAGAGTTTCACGGAACATGTAATATTCTACAAACGTTTCGTAGATGACCTATTTTTCTTGTGGCAAGGAAATGTCCAAGAATTGTTAAAATTTGAGGAAGAAGTGAATGCACTGGTGGACTTTCTTAGTTTTACCATGGAATACTCAGATAATAGCATTTCTTTCTTGGACATTCAGATATGGCGTTTGCCCAATGGGGCATTTAATACAGGCATGCATAGAAAATTATGTCACAGGAACAGTTTACTAAATAGAGACAGCATGCATCCCCCACATGTATTCAGGAACATCTTAAAAGGACAGGGCATGAGGGTCTCAAGATTAAATTCTAGCACAGATAAGTTTGAGAAAGAAATAGAGGGGTTAGCAACTAGATTCAAAAATAGGAAATATAAAAATGGTGAAATTAATGATGCTTTGTGTAGACTCAAGGAATTGAGACATGGCAATGCAGCTCCTTTCTTTTCAGAAGATGGTTATAATGAATACATATATAATAACCAACCAGCTTCCACATATGACCAAAATTTTATCAGATATACACTCCATTATACTTTGGATGCCCATGCAATCAAAGAAAGTGTCATAAAACACTGGAGTATTCTTCAGTTAGACCCAGAGATTTCACGGTTTATAAATGATAATCCAAATTTTGCCTATAAAAACAAGCAAAATTTACATAAGTTATTATGCTGCGATGATCACATTCAGCAGAGTGGTTCAGATTTAGTAGGTACCATCCCATGCAATGGTTGCAATTACTGTTGCTTTATATCAGACTCATGTATTTTTGTTCATCCAGTTACAAGTGAAATATTTTATTTGAATGTTTATGCCAACTGCAGGACCCAACATTTGATTTATTTAGCTAGGTGCTCCTCCTGCAATTCCTTTTACATAGGGAAAACGGATAGAATGTTAAAGGAACGCATCAGGGAACACATTTATCAGATCAGAATAAAATCACAAGTAAATGCCTTATCTAAACACATTCTTAATACAGACACCACACACAATTTCTCTTTTTCAGTATTGCAAGTTTCACAACCCAATATAAGAGGTGGTGATGTTAAAAACATTACTGAAACAGTAGAAGCCCAATGGATAATAAAAACCAGAGCGCACTGTCCTCCGGGACTTAATGACAGGGTTCCCTTGAAACCCATGTTAAAAAGCAGGAGACATAGGCCTAAATGATAGGTAATTAGATATTTACAAATAAGTTTAATGACTATGAACATCTTTTGACATTTTTATTAGTAAATTCTTTAATATTTACATAACATCATTAGGGAACTAGTTTTTATGTTATGTTTATTTTTATGTTATGTTTATTTCATATATTATTAATCCATTTATTCATATATATTTTTATAGTTCATTGGATGAATGTTTATTTGGTTATTTATTTATATGTAGTATATGTGTTTATAAACTCAGTGCATATTTTTGTAACTACACTATATCATATACTATATTATATATCACATGGTACGTATAGTGTTATGTCAAATAATTCATTTTTGGTTTCTATTTTTTCCTTTTGTTTTTAACACATATATATATATATATATATATTTTGTTATTTTAATTGTATGTTGTTATTTTAATTGTATGTGTCATATTCATAAAGAAATATGACTGCAATGAAATCATCGTTAAACTCATATTTATATTATGTTTCCTTTTACATATATTAAGGAATATGTATATATATTTTTGATATCTATATATATTTTTATATATGTTTAATATTCACATTAGTTTTCATTAATCTCATTCATTTTAATCATATGTTTATTAAAGTTTAATAAAAGAAATAGATTTTTAAATAATGTATTTATATTTATACCAAGCATAGATATATGCTGTGAGTTTATATGCCCCTTTAAATGGAGATGCTTTTGACCGCCAAAATTTAACAATTGAGTATAAAAGGTGTGTTTTATAATGGATTAATTGTTGGTTTGAAAAAGCACTTGTTGCGAAAGCGCTTACCACTGTTAGTCTGAAGGATCCAATAAATCTATTTCGTTTTAAAGATTTTTTGAAGTTCTCCTGCTTTCTGTCGTGAATACGAATGTGTTTTGAAGTGTTTGCTATTACTTGCTGCTTGGTCTGAATAGACCTGAACTCTTTTACGTTACAGCATTTTGGTACGTTTATTATCTTGAAGGCTTGGCAGTTCATTTTGGTCTGAACAGACTTTGGTTTACATGAGATATCTGGTTTATCGCTAATATCTGCCTCCAGAGCCCTTCGAAGCACGGTTTCGTGCAACGGAACAACAGAAGGGTTACCTATACATTTTAGCTGTTGGCAAAACAGCGTGAAATTGCAACGCGAGGCAGTTTTTCCAAACGGACAGTTTGTTTATACTTGGTTTGGTTGCTGCATTTTTTTATTTATTACGAGTGTGTTTACAACGGGAGGTAGACTCATCCTAAAAGGACAGTTTGCTTCACATTTGCTTGGTTGCTACACGCTATTTGGCAACGGGTGAATAGCGGAAATTTGTGGCTATTTTCAGCTGTTTGGACAGATCGTGAAAGGACTGTGTGAACCTATACAAAGGTAACTTTGTTTCTAACGGGAAGTCATTCTCGTTGTGAAAGATTGGTTTTAATTTGTTACGGGTGTGTTTACAACGGGAAGTAGACTCATCCTAAAAGGACAGTTTGCTTCACATTTGCTTGGTTGCTACACGCTATTTGGCAACGGGTGAATAGCGGAAATTTGTGGCTATTTTCAGCTGTTTGGATAGATCGTGAAAGGACTGTGTGAACCTATATAAAGGTAACTTTGTTTCTAACGGGAAGTCATTCTCGTTGTCAAGATTGTTGTTGAATGTTTTTTAAATTAGAACCAACAGGTTCATAAGAGCTGACACCAACATTTATTATACTTTACTTAATACAAATTGATTTTATAATGTTGGTGTAACAGTCGGCAAGGTGTTTTGGCTGGTTTGTTTCATTTTTATATGTATATATGTGTTTGTATATATATATATATATATATATATATATATATATATATATATATATATATATATATATATATATATGTGTGTGTGTGTGTGTGTGTACATACATATATCCATGTATGTATGTAGATATGTATATGTCTATATAGATATATAGATATACACACACACACACACACACACACACACACACACACACACACACATATATATATATATATATATATATATATATATATATAATATATATATATATATATATATATATATATATATATATGTTTACCATATGGTCAGAACATGGAGAGGAGTCCTACCTCAGCACCAATAGTCTCAACCTCTTAGTGCAAGGGGATGTCATGTATGTATTGCAGGTATATATGTATACTGGTGCTACTGTAACAGGGGTTGTCTTAACAGACATGTTGTGTGTGGGAGGTGACATCTGCTATTGACATGTACGCCATCGGTTACTGACCGGCATTCTAAGGACATACAGTACCATTGATAGCAGAATAATGATCCTGTGGACTACAGGAGAGATATGACCAGTATATGTGGACAGTCTGGCACTCTCTGGTCAGTCCAAAGGAATACACAGATCCCCTTCATGCGAGACATGTGGACTAAGCCTTACAATGTGGATGTTAACAGCCATGTACATGGGTATATCACATAAATACTAGACTACATATGCCCACATAGTTTATGCATTCACATGCTCCTGGCTGTCCTGACACATAATAACTGGTGGTGCAGAGGTCACATGGCCACATCCTGCCCAATAGTTAGTGACATACATCTGTACAGAATCCCACTGCCTTGTCAGAAATACACAACAGTTATCGTAGCCTGGCAGCAGTATGTCTTACAAATATCTGGACATAACATCACACTGGGTAATTACACTAAGCTGCTAGGCATGTAACAAAACACTGTGCAAACTACAGGGAGACTGTCAGAACACTGGCCTACATTTCACATGGGGGAATACACATATACCTGCAAATATAGCAGGCTCTACAGGCATGTCATAGCACAGATTAACAGACACCTGTGTGAAAGTGCATACCCACAACCTATGTGAACACAGCCACATATGGTATGCAAGATTAATATTACACTATATGGACTGTCTGATCAACTCCATCCTCATATGTGCCACTCACACACTAACCCTACATATACTGGGTCACGACACAGTGTGGTCCAATGCCTGCCGGTGGTATGGGACACGTGTGTGTTTGGCCCTACAAATATGTGAGCCAATAGGGTGCCATACACTGGAGCAGCATGTAACATCAGATAGAACAGGACCAAGAACAATGACATCTACCACAGTCTGTACACAGGCCAAGGTACGTATTCGCAATACACATACTGTCGACAATCACCATAAGTACAAGGACCCCACTACTGTACACACAACCACAGAATGCCCAGGTTATGTCCTCAGAAATACCCCCTACTATACATAACATGTATAGCAGTCTGATATCTGACTGGCTTGTTATCAGGTATGATGTTAATAAATAATGATGTACAGAACATATGCACCTCTTACTGCATGACTTATGTACAAAGGTTGACAGACTAGTGGCTGGAGCCACAAACACTGGGCCAATATTGACATGTTGCTGTGATACCCTCATACATTTACTGTTGTAACAGGGTTTGTTGTGACTTATGTCCTATGACAGATATGAAGTCAGTAACTGTCATGGCTGTCACCATGTACTGACTGCAATCCTCAGACTATGCATCTGTAGTTCTAAGATAGGTGATCTGTGAGTAACACAAGAAACATAAGACTCCAAACACTGCCCAGTCTGCAGATAACCCTACAGGTGGGAGTTTCCTCAAACCCATAACACTGTCATGACAGGTATTAAATCATGTAGACCAGTCATATCCACACAAACCCTGTTAAACCAAAATTACTCCAAAATGCAGAAGAGCAACACTTACATTCTGTAGTCATGTCTGGACCAACTCCCTCCTGTTTGTTGGCCTGTGTCCACAGTGTTTGTTGTTAGAGGTATATCCCAATACCATCTGTGATGCTGTTTGCCAAACATCAACATGAGGTCTTACAGTGAATGTAAAGGCCCAGCACCCACATGATATTCCTAAGTATAGGAGTGTGTTTCCATGCAATTGGCTATGGGAATGTTACCACAGCTATTCCACATGCAATCAGCTAGCGAGGACTGCAATTCATGCAGAGGCCATCAGCTGATCATGAGTATCACTTACAAAATGCAAGCTGCTGCCTAAGCAAAGCAGGTGTACTTCTCCACATCCACCAGAGGGAGAGTGAGAGAGACAGACAGAGACAAAGTAAGACAGGGAGTGGGTGAGAGAGTAAAACCTAAGCATGTTTGTGTCACACGCTTACCAGTACAGGGTTTCAAACCCCTGCCTGACTATGTACTGCTATCATATGTCTATGCAGTTATTGCATGCACCACAGAGGTTACATGTTGGAGAGCTCTCCAAAGGTATATCTGATGGTGAGTGACATCTGCAACAGTGATAAAGGAGGGATAAGGTAGGTGTAGTACACATGCCTGTCCACATGAACAGGTGTCACTGTCGACACAGTCACACTCTCTCAGGGACTCACACATATTATCACAGTTGGCAGGGTCAGGATTAGACTTCCTAACTAGCTAGTTTGCCACAATACAGTAATACGCAGGTATCACATGCACCACAGGGGTTATCAGAATGATATATGGGCAAAGGGTATGTGAAAGTGTCTGACATCAGAAGGCATGCTTCATTAGGCCAATGGGAGGTGTACTGAGTGTGAATGACATCAAAATCATTATACTCCACACACACTCAGACACAGGTTGCCAGTACTGGCATGCATGGGTGCATTGCTTCACAGCTGTGTAGTGGCTGACTGTTCCAGAAGGTTGTACAAGGCTAGGTAAAGGGTATAACTTGGCATCAGACCACATGAAAATGGTCTGCAGTGTGGCTCAGGGGTGTAGTGTCTGGATTGGCCCACACAGGTGGGTGTTGTATTCACCATTCAGTCATCTGGTTTACTATTGTGGGTGGCCAGTGCTGTGCAATGCTTGCCATGTATGTGTTCTATAGTCCATGACATGGACGGTGTCTGGGATGTGTACACATTCTATATGCATGTTCTGTGACATGTGGAAGTCTACCTGGGGTGTCTGGGGCATGTTATGTACACAGATTGTTATCATCAGATGTGCCATTCCTTGCCTCATGTGGTGGGAACTGGCAATGGACACCAGATTGACCCTGCACCTACATTGACAGCATGATACAGTTATTCCCTGGTGTCAGTTGCATCTGTCCATACTGGGCATGTGTATACGGCATAATATGTCGTTTTTGGTCTACATTTGCTGGCACTACAGTTGTTGCAAGTGTCCAGTGGGGAACATAGTGAAGGAGCACTGTATGCAATTATGTGCCTATTGTAGTGATGGGACAGGGTGCCATGCCCTCTATAGTCCACTGCAAAAACATCATGGTTACTATCTGTGGCCAATATGCAGGGAACTACCAACATAATGGTTGTTGCCTAGCCAAGTGTGTTTGTGTATGAGACACGGATAGAGAGTGTTCTCTGGGTAATACAAGGGTTGCCTAAATTGTTTGCCAGGTCTTGATGTCACATGTAGGTGTATGGATTGTCAACCCCAGCCTCTCTGCTGTTTGACATCTCTTATTCTTGTAAGGTGGACATTGTAACATATAATAGGCCCACCATATAAGAAATTAGCAAAATCCACTCCACAATGAGTCCAGTTGTTAACACACTCACAGCCAACTCAACACAGGATATGAATGATATACACACATACACACACACACACACACATACACACACACACACACACACACACACACACACACTCATGCACACACACACACACACACACACACACACACACACACACACACACACACACACACACACACACACACACACACACACACACACACACACACACACACCAAGTCTCACAGTTGCCACATCTGTGATTGGAACTCCTACCTAACTAGTACATCAAACTACAGCATTACACAGTTATAGCATGCGCCAATGGAAATCACTGGGCAACTCTTTCCCCAAAGGTGTATTACAAACTGAATGACATCAGCAGGCTTGCCAATGAAGGACAATGGAGGTTGTAGTGACTGTAAATGGCCTCAAAGTCATTGTTCCCTACACAGACAAACACACACTTGCCATGTCTGGGAATAGAACTCCTACCTAACTAGTATATCTCACTACAGCATTACACAGTTATACGACAAACCATGGATATTCCTGGACTGCTCCTTCCCCAAAGGTGTATTTCAAAGTGAATGACATCATCAACCTTGCCAAGGTTGGGCAATGGACACTGTAGTTCATAGGTTCATAGGGTCATACATTGATACTAAGCTATTGGCCCTAGGGCCTATACATGCCTTGAAATGACAATTCTCTGCCTATGACTTCCCACAATATTTACTTCCCTGCACCCCTATCTAGCAGTGCAGCTGACATGATCCCCAGAATAAATGTCCTATCTCCCATCCAATTGTCCAGATTCCTTTTGAAGAGGGCCAAAGAGGCACTCTGCTTGACATGTATGTGCAGTCTATTCCAGAGTCTGGGGAGTCTCTGGGTCAGGAACACATCCCTCCTGGATGTATTGTTCATTGTGATGACAGAATTTGGATCCCTTGAGAATGTGGCTGTGAGGGATTGGAATTCTCTAAGTGCAGCATGTCCAACAGCTCTGGGTTTGACATGGCATGGTATGTTAAGCAGAGATCACCTCTGAGAGCACACTACGTGACAGAGTATAGCTGGATGATTTTCAGGTGGTCAGCATAAAGCATCTGGTTTAGGTCTGTGGTCATTTTGTGAGGTATGTCTGCAGCCTCTCTACTTGTAGATGTCTTGTGAGGTACATACATAATGGGCCATTATAATCTGTACTGGGTCTACTGAGAGATGCCTACAGTGGGACAATGGCCTCCTTTTCCTGGATGTACAGCCCTTAGTGGGAGGTGTGCCACATAGGTGGGTTTTCTGACTGTTATGGTGATGTGGTTATCAAAGGTGAGACCACTGTCCATCTGTGTCCCCAAGTCTGTTATCACACTTTAGGTGTTTAGTGTGCTAGCACCTATTTGGTACTTCACAGGTACATGTCCCTTCCCAATTTGGATAACTATATATTTCTTGGCATTGATCCAGAGGCCATGGCTCAGGCAACAAGCATGTCTTTCTGTAAGGCCCTTCTGTAGAGTATCCACATCATGTGAGGATTCAATATTGGCTCCCAGTGTGCAGTCATCTGCGACCTTTGTTTGCTAGTGTCCTTTACTGTTGGACTGCACTTCAGAGCAGTAGATGCCAAACAAGGGTGGTGACAGGACTGAACCCAACTGTCACTTGTCTGGGGCTCATGTTGGTGTCACCTACATTTATAGTGTGGCTTGTGTCAGTACAGCAGTTGGCAGCCCATCAGGTGACATTGAGAGTAATGGCCAGCTTGATACATTTATCTATGTTTCCAGACTGGGGGAATGGTGTCAAAGGGCTTGGAGATGTCCAGATAGGCTGTGTGAACCACCTTACCCACGTCCGTGGCTCTGGAGATGGATTCACAGTTGTAATTCAGGTGGAGGTGACATGATCGACCCTTCACAAGCACAACCTGGTTAGGGTCTAGTGTTTGCAGTTTGCCAATGCCTTTGTTTTAATTTCCATGATAATACATTCCATGGCCTTGCAGATCAGGCATGTCATACTGCTGGGGCTGTAGTTCCCAGGATCCAAGGTGGATCCCCCCTTGTGTACTGGAATAACTGTAGCTGTGTGCCACACAGTGGGCACAAAGCCTGAGATGTGGCTATGATTAGACATGGCACGTAGGTGAGGTGCCAGTTCGGTTTGTAGCTCATGTATTACACAGCCTTGGATGTTGGCTGGTCCCATGGCTGATATTGTCATAGCTCTGTACAGTGTGATTTTTAACTATATGGCCATTATTACCGAAATATGGCAATCTATTCATGTTGAGATGGGCCCTTTGGGGGTTGGGAGAGGGGTGCAGTTGGCACTGAATCAATCTGCCATGGTATTGGCAATTTCCCTGGGAGTAGTAGATTTAATACCATCCTGTTGTAGCTCACAGCAGTTCTGAGTATTGCCATTTAGATTCCTCACATAGCTATGGAACAGCTTGCAGTTGTCTTTGGCATCTTTGGCTATATTATGTTTGCAACTAGCTTTGTTGGATGTTATGAGGGATCTCTGTCTCTTACTGTAGCTGGTAAGGGAGTATTTTACATCCTGGAAATTCCCCCATTTCTGCAACAATTTCATCCTTTTATTGTACAGTATGTTTATGACAGGGGGCCACCGCATTGGCTTCCTTTTCTTGGTGGGGAATGTCTAGGTTCAATATTGGATAGCACGATTCATGCATGAGTGGATGTGCTCATACAGTGCCTTCATGCATGATTCATCAGTTGTCCTTTCAGTTCCCATCAGCATGGGTGTCATGGTGTTAGTCACATCTGACATGTGTAGCATGACATTGACTTTGGAGATGATTGTTACAGAGGTTTCCTTACTGGGATATGGGGGAGTGATGTTGATGTTAAGGGTGAGTAGCTCATGGGCATACCTGACCACCGATGGGGTGACCATAGGTGTGGGGCATTGATTTCCCATGTTGATAATGACCAGGTCTAGGATATTTGAGCCCCTGGTGGGACTATGGGTTATTTGATCCAGGACATTGGGAATTATGACTTCCAAGAACCATTGGGCACACGTGTTGGTACATAAGTAGTTTTCCCAGTTTATGGCAAGGTAGTCATCCAGCATTAGGGACTTTGCTTGTATCATAATATTTCACAGTATGTTTCAACAGCTGTAGTGGGTATCATGGGGCATGGTGGGGGATCTGTAGCAAGCTATACAATTTGGAATGCAGTCTAACCTACTGTTAGTTGCACCAGGGGTATTTCAGAGACATTATGTTGGGCAAGTAGCCTGGTGGTGTGAATATCCTTGGTGAATGTGGACACTCCTCCACCTTTATTGTTTTGGTCCTGGTTTGGTGGCCAACAGGTGTGGTGAGAGCTGTACCTGGTATTGTAGGGGTGCTCTCTGGAGGCTTGGATCAGGTCTCTCTTACTGCACAGTTATCAATGTTTTCCATTTGTAGGTGGGTGTAGTGACTGTGAATGGCCAAATAACATTGATCCCTACACACACAGAATTTCACAATTGCCATGTGTGGGAATTTACTAACTACTAAATACTAACTAGTATATCACACTATAGCATTACACAGTTATAGGATGCGCCACAGAGATTACTGGGCTACTCTTTCTCCAAAGGTGTATTTCAAAGTGAATGACACCAGCAGGCATGCCAAATAAGGGCAATGGAGGTTGTAGTGACTGTGAATGGCCTCAAAACCATTGTTCCCTTCACAGACAAACAAACACACAAACAAACATCCACACTTGCCATGTCTGGGAATAGAACTCCTACATCACACTACAGCATTACACAGTTATAGGAAACACCACGGAGATTACTGGGCTACTTTTTCCCCAAAGGTGTATTTTAAAGTGAATGACATCAACAGGCTTGCCAAAGAAGGGCAATGGAGGTTGTAGTGACTGTAAATTGCCTCAAAAGCATTGCTCCCTACACAGACAGTTGCCATGACTGGGATTAGAACTCCTACATAACTAGTACATCACACTACAGCAGAACACAGTTATAGGATGCACCACAGCAATTCCTCGGTTACTACTTCCCCAAAGGTGTATTTCAAGGTGAAGACATCAGCAGGCTTGCCATAGTAGAACAATAGGGAGTGCAGTGTGTGCCCATGGGCCATAACCCATTTATCTAGAGACAGACACACAACACTCAGGCACACACAGGTTTATATTCCACAGGTACATGTATACAACTGCTAGATGACTACTGACCTGTACATTCATGTTACACAGTTAGCACAAGCACCACAGACACTATAGTGCTGAGGGATACCAGAGGCAAATATGTACATTGATTGACTTTAGCACATCATGTGGTTTTAGCCAATTGGATGTGTGCTGGGTAGGACAGGCACCATGATGGAAGGCTCTTTGTTACTGTTATTCTCTTCCACACATCTATGTATGTGTAGTTTTTGCCTATTATTGTGTGTTGTCATTGGATATATGTGTGTATTCTTATCCAATGTATGCCCAAAGCATGACTGGTGTTTACTGAGGAGTATATGCACTAACATCTGCGGCTGTCAGATATTTATGGTCCACTGTTGTTGCCAGACATGGGCTTCATTTCTCTAAATGTGGGAACATGCCCAGTATGACCTTCTGTATTGAATGTGTGAATCCATTCCACGTAGATTGTACTCCAGTGCAGACTTTTGTGTTCTACATCTATAGCTAGCAAACTGTTTCTGCAGGATATCTATAGATTGGTTGACAATATGGGGTCAAAATGGACAAAGGATAGTGGGTTACTGTAGGTAATTGTGCCTGTGCTGCTTCTGCTACATGGTCCTTGTATTAGCAGAGATATTCAGACATATGTATTGTTATACACTGTGATGTTTTATGTCATCAAGTACTGTCAGGTATACATATTTGCTTGCAGTGATGTCCTGGGGAACACAGAGTGAATGCAGCTATGTCCAGTATTGTGGTCAGCAGCCTACACATTCTTGCACAATCATGCCATTCTGGAGGGGAAGCTGCAGAAACTTGCTGCTGGGTCTGTGTAAATGGTTCAGCACCTTGGTACAGTGGTGGCAGAGGATCCCATGCTTGTACATCCATTGATGTGCCAGTAAGGCCATATCCTGCTGTGGCCATACCTCACAGCTGTACAGATTCACACAGGTTACCCAGAGGCAGGGGTCATCATTCTGGACATTACCCCTTCACGTTGTGGTTTATGAGCAAGTTTGTAGAAACCCATTCTTATGTTTGCAGCCAGGGATAGTATGTGCACACGGCTGAGTTTCGGACTTCACACACTCCATGCCGCCCATGCTCCCCCCCCATTATTCTATCCTCTTCCATACATTATGCAAACATTGTCTGATATGTTACCTATAGTTATCACCTCATCCCAGCAGTAATTTGGTGTTGGTCCACAGTTCATGCAGTAGGACATGGTGGACATGTTACTGTGATTTGTCCACATGGCCTTGCTTTTGGGTTCTGTGGACTGTCTTATGTTGTTATTTGGGAGTCCATGACATAACATACATTGGCAGTATGGGTGATACACAGGCCTTTGGCAAAGGACTGCAGTCCATTTGGTAGTGATGCAGGCCAGCTGTAGCAGGTCATTGCATTCTGTTACTCCTACAGTCCCAGACTGCAATACACTATATTCCCCTGGGGTGACAGGGTAGGTGTGCAAGGTGTTCATGCCAATATTTTCTGTCAATATTGATCCAGTGGTGGGGATGCTGTTAGGGTGTTGTTTATAGCTAGGGACACCTGCTCTGCATGCTGCATTTTTTTGATATTGCCATACACAGGCGGAGGTCATATTGTACTCATTCCCAGCAGCAGGGATAAGACCGGAGAGGTACTTGCGGGTGGTGGTGGGGTGAGCTGGGTGCATGTGTGCTATGAACACTACTTGCATCTGACTCACAGATATGCATGAGACATTCCACTTATGCTGGCTTGTGCAGGGACATCAGCTCTTTCTCAATACTTCATTCCTATGACCTTTGTGGTCTGCCAGTGTTTGGCCAGAAGACATCGGTATTCGTAGGTTCATAGGTAGGTACTAGGCTATTGGCCTTAGGGCCTATACAAGCCTAACCAAAAAGCTACCCTAGCTTTTGTCACCCAAGAAAATTTTCATGTGCCCCTGTTGAGCAGAGCCAGAGATGTGATCCCTGGGGTGAATTTCCTATTTCCCATCCTATCATCAAGATGTTTTTTGAAGAGTGCTAATGAGGAGCTTTGTTTGATATAGATAGGTAGTTCCAGAGTATGGGAAGTCTCTGGGACAGGAATCTATCCCTCCAGCATGTTCTGTTTAGAGTGGTGACAAGGTTTAGGTCCCTAGAGCGTGTAGCTCAGAGGGATTGGGATTTCTTTAAGTGGAGCATGTCCAACAGCTCTGGGTTTGACATAGCTTTGTATGTTAGGCAGAGATCGCCTCTGAGAAGGAAATATGATATACTACAAGCCCAAATAATGTGCTGCAAACCTGATGTACAATTCCAAGGGTGTGTCCATTTGTCAGTTACATATTATACACTGTCTGTCTGGGGTACTTCCCCCTGTGTACTGCTTGTATATCTGGGCCGACATTCATGCCATGTCCATCTTTCAGATGGTGACACATATTACTTCTAAACATTTACTATGACTTACTGCTGGAATGTGCTTTGCTGGGAAGCATTATGTTTGGCACTGCAGTTGTGAGAACATGGCCCTGTCATCAGAACTACTGGGAAATGGCCACCATGACAAACCTCACAATCCATACATACTGACCACTGTCACACAATATACAACACACACAAACCTAACACACACAGACCTGCATATTGTATACATGCTACAATCTATACGGCTACCTTGGCCAGCTCAGGTGAACTGTGCTCCACTGTTATTATACCTACGCATACATGTTACTACATTTCTACATAGGATTTGGGGGAGGGGGCACATCTGACTGTTACTACATTTCTACATAGTATGAGAGCACACCTGATTGTTACTACATTTCTACATAGCATTTGGGGGCACACCTGACTGTTACTACATGTCTACATAGGATTGGGGGGCACACCTGATTGTTACTACATTTCTACATATAAGTGTGGGGCACACCTGACTGTTACTACATTTCTACATAGGATTGGGGGGGGCACACCTGACACTTGTACGCATGTGCTATGACTATACTGGTATTTCAGGTACTCCATTTCATTATGTATTCTAACCTATCATGCTGACTAGAGGTATATCAGTGTACTACAGGTCTTAGGTTTGATTGACCTACATTTCAGTTTCTGACTTCTTACCCTTCAGAACTAACATCCCACTGCCTGACCTGTTGTAGTCTGTCTGTGTAGGTCTGGGGGGGGGGTGTTCTCCATAACCATCAAGCAGAGGCCTTAGCACTGGCTTTGTTTGTGTTTGTCTACACCTGTACTGCTGGCTGAGACTGTTGTTGAGTATGTGAGCCTCCCTGACTGGCATGTGTGTGCCCTATGGACACACATGTGGCCCAGCACATTTCTTGCAGTGAGTTTTGTCACCTTGTCTAATACTGGCTACTATGGTGACACGAGTATTTGTTACAGATCTAATGCTGGCACTATAGATATCTACTATCTGCTGGCATCACATTCAGCTACCTGATTCCCTTGCATGCTCACATCCATACCATAGATACAAGTAACAACACATACTACTCCATTCGGCAAGTGGTAGGAAGAGTGACTTACTTTATGGCTGCACCAGTATTGAGGATGGTGCTGGAGGACTGACTATGTCGGATGCACATAGTACACTCCCTACACATGGTTAAGCATAGGCAGTGTCATGTTTGTCATCCCTTTTACTGTATGTGCAAGTCAGAGAGAGGTGGCATTCCCTGGGTCCCTATCATGTCAGTGTATGTGCTATGCGCTGCCTCTTTGCCAAGGCCTGGGCATACTGGTCATGCCTCCTTCTGCCTACTGGGGCAGGCTCAGGTTTTTCCTCCTCTGAGTCACTCTGTGCCTGTGCAGGCCTTGGCAATGGTGGGGGGCTGTTTGGCCCAGCCCCATGCTGTTCCTGCTGCAGCTGTTTCCACAGGATCATATTGTGTAGCATGGCACATATAATGTCAATTTGGGTACATGTAACTGGTGAGTACTGAAAGGCTCCAGTGGATGTATCCAGGCACTGGAACCATGACTTAAACATCCCAAACACATGCTCTATTATGATTTTGGTCTGTTTGTGTGCCTCATTATGGAGTTCTTGTTTGGATGTGTGTGCATTTTTGATGGGTGTCATCAGCCACGGCTCCAGTGTGTAACCAGCATCCCCAACTAGGTGACTGTAAGGGATGTCCCCATTGGCAAAACTCTGGTACAGCTGCATCAGATGCCAGATGTCAGAGTGGTGATAACTTCCAGGGCAGCCAGCACACACATTCATTATAATGCCCTGGGCATCACACATGACCTGGCATTTGATGGAGGGAAAGCCCTTCTGGTTGATGTAGACCCTACCCCGCTCACTAGGTGGTGTTTTGATGCATATGTGCGTGCAGCCTATAGCACCCACTACCTCAGGGTATTCTGCTATTTGGTGGAAGAGACACATATTGCTGGCCAATGCCTCATGGGTGTTGGGGAAATATACGTGCTCACCAGCATGTGCTGACATGGAATCCTGGAACTGGTGGAGTACCCTAGATGCTGATGCCTGTGAGATCCCCATGATATCCCCAGTTGGCCTTTGGAAAGTACCTGTTGCTAGTATTCTTAGGCCTACACATACCAATGTATCCACTGGGATGGGTTCCCCTCTGTTAGTTCTGTGTGTGAGGTGTGGCCAGCACAGCTCAACAATTTGCTATAGGAGGTCTCTGTCCACCCTATAGTGCTCCACTATCTGCAGCTCATGTAGCCCCTAGTAGGTTACCCTGGGTCTGTACACTCTTTTCCTTCTCATCACTGTGGGTTGGTCAACAGCATTTTCATGCTCACCACCCTCAGCCTCTTCCACATGTTGATGTATGATAGCTCCTGCAGCCCTTATCATTTTGTTGCTTTTGTTTTGTAAAAATTGCCTACTTATGTACACCGGTGGTGTAGATTATGTGGGAAAAAACAGAGTGTAAGGTGTTTGCATAGTTTATAGTGGTGTGCTGGGCTGGTCAGCTGCCTGTGTAATTGGCTGATTCTCATACATTTCACCTGCCGGCTATGGTAGTTCTCCTTGATTACCTTCCTACTGCTGTTTTCCCTTCCCATTGCATTCCTGTTTAAGCCCAGGGGCGTGCTGCACAAACACAGTGCTCAGATGTGCATGGAGCTGCTATTTCCCAGTTTATTATTTGTTTTCTTTAAAACCCGGTGCACAGTACTCACACTTGCTTAGGCAATGTAAAAAGTGCTAGGCAGTCTCAGACATACCCCCTTGCATAGCTATGCTAAGCTAAGGGTAAAGCCGAGCCACAGGGCACCAATAAGCTTACAGTATGCCTGACACACCGCCCTATGATGTCAGCTAACTCTTAGGCTTGCACCATGGTGTTCCTGCACTTACACGGTTGGGTGCTGGCTAGCAATGAGGGAAAATCTGGGATTCAGTATCATTCCCCTCATTTGCATAGGATTGCCTGCTAATGCATAGTTACAAGTCCCACACTGAGCCTTTCCCCTTAGCAACCACTATTCACTGGCCATGTTGTCTTCTGCCTGCCATTGCGTATAATGGCAAAATAGTGATTTTGGATACAATGCTTATTTCAGGGTTTTTTTTTTGTTTTTTTCGGCCCGATCCCGTTTCCACGCAGCTGCCCTATGCTTAAACAGCTGAAATCGGCTAAAAAAAATAAAAGTTATATGTTTTTATTCTGGCAACCATTTTCCATGCTAATGGCCATATATTTGGCAATTGACATGCTTTACCCATACTATACACCCTTTATTTTGAGCTGTTATAGCTCCGTTTTGTAGTTTGCAGAAATGTGCACGGCCAGCTGACAGCTTCCTGGATCGCAAATTCACCTCATTTGCATGGCTTTCACCTGTAAATGTAATTTGCATACAGGAGCTGTGTCTGTCCAGGAATAGTGCAGGAGCACTCATGCAGATCCCAGAAGCTTATTCCTGGATCACATGATGGCCATATTGCCTCCAGCAGCTCCTGACCTATTCCTCCACACTGTGCAGAGCTTGCTGAATCCAGGGGATCTTCTTCTTCTTTTTGCTTTTTCCTGGTTAGGGGAAACCACAGTGGATCACCAGTCCAGTCATGATTGGCAGTGGAGTTTTATGGTGTCGAGTTGCCAGCCCAGCACCCAACCTTCCACAGAAGGCGCACACACACACATGCACTCATGCCTAGGGCCAATTTGGAGTGTCCAATCCACCTACAGCATGTCTTTGGAATGTGGGAGCAAACCAGAGCACCCACAGAGAGGACATGCAGACTCTGCACAGAAGGCACCCCAGCCGAGGATAGAACTGGAGAACCTCTTGCTGTGAGGCAGCAACGCTAACCGCTGAACCACCGCGGCCGCCCATATTTGCTGAATCCGGGGGATCATTTTTTTTATTTTGTTGTTACACTTCAAATGCGTATATCATCGCATGCTTATGCCAATTTGGTATATTTAAGTATCACACAGAAATGATGCTTAGACAAGATATATCTTTTTGCTCATACCTATGGAGCTCCAAAAATGCTATACTGCTTCAATATTGTGTGCTGTTTTCCACACCCAACACATGAATCACTGTTTTCTGCACTGCAGGCCCAATGTAGATTACACATGTTTTGACATATGACTGAGTATCACTGGTGTGTATGTGTGACAGAGGGTGTGTGTGTGTGAGTGTGTGTGTGTGTGTGTGTGTGTGTGTGTGTGTGTGTGTGTGTGTGTGTGTGTGTGTGTGTGTGTGTGTGTGTCTGTGTCTGCTAATCTTGAAAAGAGTAATAATATTGTCAGATGCAAAAAGATGAACTGCCCAAATGTATAACTGCTGTTGAGTTAGATTTATATTTCCTGGTTGTGCATTTTTCTAGATTAGACTTGATAACACCATGAATCCAGTATTGGTTACTGCAGCTGGATATAAATTGTTGTTGCCTCCTTTGTCTTGGTACAGTGCATATGGCTGTCAGTGGACAGCTCAGGGCTCTGTACTTGTAGCACAAGTTGCTGCTAGTAAGGTAAATTCCATTCATTAATGAATGGCACATGAATGTAGCCACAAACCAATGCAGAGCTCTTGCTATTTGGTGGGTGATATATATAGTTCATTATGATCCCTTGCCTGTCATTATTGCTTTTCAGTTTATATTGACTGTAAAACATTCATTTCCAATTCTGCACAGTTCTGAGCAAGCCTCGATACATGGTGTTATTCTGTCACAGATGTCTGTGACCCTCAAGTGCAAATGGAGCAGTATGTTGTTGCTAATACCTTTGCAGTGTGGAAGCTTGTTTTACCATTACCTTGGACTACAGATATGTTGCCTCAGCATACTCAATTGAATGAATTTATTGTCATTTGTTTGGATCATTTAACCACAATGGTTTCATTTTTCAAAGATGTCTATGCTATTTTTGTCTTTTGTTTTCTTCTGATTAAAGTTCTCTGTTTCCTAATCTTTTTTTTTCCGCCAGCGTTGGGCAAAAGCTTGCTTAATACTTGCATTTAATCTAACAAAATTGTACTGCTCTGCTAGCCCTTCTCATTGTATCTCTGCTTGCTTGCCACTTCACATGTTCCATATGCCCAGCATGTTATACAGGGAATATCAGGGGTTCATACTTTGTATTTTTAACATATACTGAATGCCATACAGTTTAGCTGCCACATCCCTGGCCTGATCTTCATTTCACTATGGATCTTTAGTTCTGCATATGCACAGTGCTAACTCACTTTAGTGATTCTTGGCTGGGATGTATTTTTATGAACCCACCACAGTTCTGAGACTTCTGCCTTACTTAAAGATTACTTCTACTTGTTTTCTACAACACCAAGCTGTATAGACAGTTTCCACTAAGGCTCAATAAATACCAAAACCTTGATGACAGGAATCACCCAAACCGAATACCCCCAACAAACAAAAAATAATGAACTTTAGTATTTTTGTAGGGGAGACAATTGTCCACATCCCAGAACATTTATTTATTTTATTTATTTTACATTTGTTTACTGCGATGGTCTGACTGAGACAGTGCCCATTTTCAGAGGAGACCCAGGAAGAAAAGCTCCAGGATAAAAATGTAAAAACAAAAATATATATGCATGGTATCAAATAGAACAAGACTTTAAACACTTGAATATTGACAAATATATGGTTGAACTTGTATATGTGGAGGAACATAACATTACTTAGGAAATTAAGTAGTGAAAATCACTTAGGCAAAGTAGTTCATAGTTAGAAATATTTCTGTGGTGAGAGTGGCAGCTAGGAATATAACTACTTATAGAAAAGTAGTATTGTTAGAAGGGATATGTTAACTGAGTTAGTACGTACAGCCAAATTGTAAAAGTAATGCTAAGTTAATAATTAATCTGGAGTGTTACATGTGCAAAGCAAGGATTCAAATAAGTGTCTTTTGAGAGATATTTTGAAATGATTAAGATTGCTTATGGATCTAATACTATGTGGAAGGGAATTCCAATTGTTAGCAACAAAGTTGAGTAAAGAGAGTTGCCTGCTGTATTGGATGTTTGGTTACTTGAAGTAAGTCTTTGTTAGATGATCGAAGAGTATGAATTTTAGAGTAGGGTTGTAGAAGATTTTTTAAGGAGGGTGCATTGTCAGGATTGTGCATTATTTTGTGAGCCATTATTAATTGGTTATAGTTCACAACATGATGTAGTTCTAACCAAGAAAGATTTTTTATGCATTGACAGTGATGGGTTGAATGTGTGGAATCTGTTGTAAATTTGACAATCTTATTGTAACATGATTCTAATTTACTTAGTTCTGACTTTTTGAGGTTGGAAGTATGGGGGATGCATATAAGAGTGAGGAGAGAAGGTGGGTTCTAGCTATGGCTATTCTTGCAGTGTTTGTTAAGAATTTTTTATTTCTATAAATTGTTCCCATTTTCTTGTGAACCTTTTTGATTGTGTTAGAAATGTATATGTCAAATTTTAGTCTGTTGTCAATTATCACACCTAATAGATTTGTTTGGGAATTTGGGGAAATCCTAGTATTATTACTGGCAGTGATATACAAATTAGCTAGGAGGTTAGTAGGTTTAGATGGATGTAAGATCATAAGTTTAGCCCCTTAACCTCCCTATCCATTACCCCCTATAACTTGTTATTAACGAACAAGGTATTATGTTAATTTATAGAGACTAAGAGCTATGGTTTTAGATAGTTGTATTGTTTTAACTAGAAATTAAATGATTAATTAATTAGTTAATACTTAGGTGTTGGATCTATTTAAAGTAAGGGCAGGAACTTTCAAAATGACTCTGATGATGTTTCCGTGGTAGGAAATGAAAGCGCTAAGTCCGTTTTATAAATCTGTGTGAAATCAGTTCGTTTTTTGTGTTGTTCAAAATTAAATAAACTTTTGGTATTTTAATCAAGCTTCATTACTGAATATACCTTATTTGGGCTTGGAATTCAACTGAAGTTTTTGTTGTGATAACAGTCTTTGTGTTTGATAAATTATTTGAAAAATGATCAGTATCGAGGGAAGATAAATTCTTGTTAAGGTATTAGTATACTACAATGTCATGTATTCAAGGTCAAGAGTTATGTATGAAATGTTTGAGGTGTTTACTGGCTATGTTTCTATTGGGTAGTCTCTTTTATGTGCATGTGCAAATGTATTGTAGCTAGCTAGTAATTTGGAATGGGAGGTATTAGTTGTAATTAGGATAGCAGATTAGGTGATTTGAACTCTGGAGGGTGTGGTTTGGTTATGTTTAAATTATGGGTATCAGGGGACGTGTGGGATATGCGGGATGAGCCAAGATCCAAGCAAAGGCAAATTTATGTGTAAAACAATCAGAATTGACCAGGAGCTGCTGTGAAGCTGTAAGTCATTTCTTAACTATTTATCAGGTGGAAAACAGCATAATTTTGTGTCTGTAGGCTACTGTGCTCTCAATTAAATTGTATAGTTATTATATTATTTAATATGGTTATATATAGTTGTCCCCTTTGGGAAAAACATGTACCCATGAATTACCACATAGGTGGCAGTACACTAAACACCAAAAGTGTGATGAGATACTTAGGGACTCAGGTGGACAGTGGTCTTACCTTCAATAACCACATTGCTACAACAGTCAGGAAATCCTTCAATGGGCACACCTCATCGCTAAAGGCTTTTCATCCAGAAAAAAGAAGGTCATTGTCCTACTGTACTCATCCCTCATTAGACCCATTATAGAGTACAATGCCCAGGTTGGTATGTACCTCACAAGACATCTGCAACAGCTGGAAAGGCCGCAGAAATACCTCACTAAAAGAATCACAGGCCTAAAGCAGATGCTCTATGCTGTCCGTCTAAAAAAAACTCCAGCTATACTCTGTGGCATATTGTCTACTCAGAGGCGATCTCTGCTTAACATACAAGGCCATGTCAAACCCTGAGCTGTTGGACATGCTCCACTTAAAGAAATCCTAATCCCTTAGAGTCACACACTCCAGGGATCTAAACTTTGTCATCACAATGAACAAAATATGCTGGAGGGATAGGTTCCTGACCCAGAGACTCCCCATACTCTGGAATAGACTGCCATACATGTCAAGCAGAGCACCTCCTTGGCCCTCTTCAAAAGGAACCTTAACAATTGGATGGGAGATAGGAAATTCACCCCGAGGATCATGTCAGTCACCCTGCTAGAAAAGGTCCAGGGAAGTAAATACTGTGGGAAGAAATATCTAGGGAATTGTTATGGCTAGGCTTGTAGAGGCCCTAGGGCCGATAGCCTAGTAACAACCTATGAACCTATGAACAAACACACAGAGTATATAATCAGTTATGGATACTATTTGCTAACAGAAAGAAAAAGAGAAACATATATATATATATATATATATATATATATATATATATATATATATATACTCTCTCTCTATATATATATATATATATATATATATATATATAGTTTATAATATATATATATATATATATATATATATATATATGTATATATATTTATATATCTATATAAACATATAGAGAACATATATATATATATATATATATATATATACATCCCCATGAAAGCAGCAACTCAAAGTAAAAACAAATTTCCTCCAAAAAGGCATCATTGCAGATACAGATTTAGAAATCTTAACTGTAATGATTTCCTGTGGAAAACAGTGAATGACCTTCTACCTCTTTACATTTTGTCTGAATCTCAAACTTTCTCCACACGTAGACATTAATAAGAGGGCTCTGTCTTCTGTGCAGTATTTTGTTTCCCCTTTGTTTGTGATACTTTTTATAAAAATACTCTGATGCAAAAATAAAAGAAGCAATCCAAAATGAATATGATGCTGTTAAAGGAGGGGAGCTGTAAATGAGGAGAGTTAATAGGGCAATTAATTCTGCTAAAATAAAATTAACTTCATGACTGCAGTGAAAGAATCACAAAGGTGCACCCTGTATCATAACATAAAGAGAATGAGAAACATGACCCAGACAAAGAGATGTTAATTGAAGGTGAATAAAGAAAGGCACAACAGAAGCATAGTTTAGCACAGCAGATCCATTATCTGCATAGAAAATTATACATGTCATCAATCGTGGATTGATTTTACATTTTATAAAAGCCTATCTCGTACATCTGAGTAATGTGCCCTTTCCTAATAGAGTTTTTTTATCATATCCTGTTGGTAAACAGGAAGGACATCTTGGTTATGTAACTACTTCTGTCTACAGCTAACAGTGTAATGTTTTCCATTCAAGGTTGCATATACACTCATCTAGGCCTGTATCTTTTATGCTAGTATTTATGTGAGGATGAGAAGTCAACATTTAAGGTAGATACAATTGCACATTTTAATCTGTATGTTACTAACAATGCAAACTCTGCATGTTTCTTTCTTCTTTTATCTGAATGAATGGTTTAAACAGACTATTATAACATTTTCAAAATACAAGACTTGCAAATGTATGCAAAGCTGGCCTTGTATATGTAAAATGTAGGGATCTGTCTGTCAATTTATCTTTCTGTCTATTTATCTGTCTGTCCATCTATGTTTCATTCTTTCTTTCTAGCTAGCTATATTGCATGTGTTGGCACAATGTAAATCAGCTTATCTGAAGTAATATTATGAATATGTAGTACTAGAGATATACAGTGTATGCACTTTAATGAGTTAAGGTACAAGCAAAAAAATAGACATGAGTTGCAGTTCAAACACTGGACTTGCTTAATGGAAAAAGCATGCAGCATTTTGGATAGAAACTATAAATAATATGTTTTCCATATAAATATTGATGTTGTTGCTTCAGTTTATTTAATATTGAATGATCTGTTGGTTTTACTTAAACTGTTGGTAAGCTCTAAAGATTTACACCCAGACTAAGTTACAATTAATATTTGAAAAAAAATATGGGGTTGCCTGCTTGGTGGGATATGTCATTTAACATAATGTTATTGCTAGCTCTACAACTACATAGAAGGATTCACATTTTAAACATGCAGTAAATCACTTTCCATCAAGTAATCCAGTGATGTCAAAAACTCTTCTGATATGCAGCAGTGAATTGCAATTGCACACATACATATATAAAGGACTAAACAATGTGAAGTGTTATCAGTGTTTGTTTGCTAGCTTTTTTTTTTTTAAATGTGAATTTATAGAATTCCTTTAATTCATCCATGCTCAAATGTGTGTTCCGAAATAGAAATTTCGTTTTATTTTTATTCTCAGCAACCTCTGTGTATCTTACTTCTCTGGTTTTCCTGAAAGACTTAGCACCTCCTATGCAAATATGTGTCAGCATCACTAAATTCATTTTGCTGAGTATAAAGGATTAGTCCAGATAAAATTACTTTAGCTTGCAGTTCTAAGAGACCCTCTCTCTGATACCCTCCCTGTGGGAGGAATAAAGACACTTTCTTGAAGTTTCCAGTAGTTTATTCACTTATGCAAGTAGATTTACAAGTGTTCTTGTTCTAATGCATTAGAACAAGAGAACTCTTCCATCTACTTGTTTAAGTAAAGAAACAAAAATATACTATGTACAAACTTCACACCATATTGAAATGTACATTTGACAAGCAAAAAAGTGAAACTACAGGAATCACAAGAGAAGTGTGAGAAGTTGGGTTAACCTTTTAAATTGTAGTGTGCAACACAAATGTCCAAAGGACAATGTAAGAGATAAATAAAGGGAAAGACACAGAATCCAGTGAGACAGAAGAACGGAAAAAAGTAAATGTTTTAAGATGACAGTGAACAAGGAGAAAGAGAAGCTATGTGGATACTTACGTGAAGCAGTCACATAGTGAAAACAAAAGCAGTAGTGATGTGCAAGGAAATTAATATAACGCAGAGAAGTGTTTACTAAATGATATGTCCTGTGTTCTGGCATTTACATTTACATTCACAGTTTGCATTGGGGCTTGAACTTAGTGTAGTTATTATGGCAGGTGAGATAGTGAGGCAGACATAGCCACAGTTGGGGGTAACTGAATAGGATATAGTACCTGAGTTATGTAGTTTAGTAGATGGTCTTCTGTACCATGGCTTAGGAGATTGTAGTTTGGACTGTTAACTGATAAATTTCATTCTAGGTGGAGAAGAAACATCTTGGTGGAGTAATCTGGAAACTTGGGGATCCCAAAAATAGGTTGGATCTAGCTTGTACTGGGAGTTAGTTTGCCTGGATAAAGTAAGGCAATTGTATTCTAGGTGAGGGAAGTTGTTGAAGTGAAATATTTTATTAGATAAGGTTTTTAATGTTGATGTATTTTTGTTAGAGGTGATGGCAGAGAACAGTAAGCCATACTCAGATTGTTTGAGCAGTCAGGACATTATTCCCAATGGCTGCCCTAGCTGGTTATGGAAGGAACTGGCATATCTTTTGTGCTAGAAAAGTAGGTAGTTTATTTTAGATTCACGATTTTAAATATGCTTATAAAAGTTATGAGACTGGTTAAGGAGACATTCGTGTTATTTAAATAAAGTTGTGGTGTCAGTAGGGTTGTTGTGCTGGTCAAAAAAGCTTGAAGGAGCTGGGAACTTTGGAACATTTTTTTCTTAGTACCAAAAAGCATAGTTTTGTTTTTGGGGGGGGTCTGGGTTTAAGGAGAAGCTTTTTGGTGGTGAGCTACTGGTTTAATCCCAAAAGATAGTCTGTTTTTAGGTTTATATTATTTCAATTTATGTTTCTTTCATAAGAAATTATAATATTGTGCATAAGAGGATTGCCATTGTCATATGACGGTAGTATCATAAACTGCTTTTCATAAAGTCGGTTAAAGTTCAATTAGTTAATCCATATGGAACATGGTTATCAATTGTATGTTGTGTGTGTACTCATTAAAACCTAAAAAACACTGTTGTTAATGTGAATGCTTCTCCACGTCTGACTTTATTTTCATGCTTATTGTCTAAGTGCTTCTATTCAGAACTGTTTATTTGTATATACATCATTTTCTTTGCCATTTTCTTATTCAGATGCAGAGAAGGGTGCCTCACCAAATGTGCTTATTAATGCAAAAGGAGCTGTGTGTGACTATGTGCTTGTATAACTGATGTACACCACTGAATATCACTATTTGTCAGGAGGAATGTGGCCATAATATTTTTATTTATTTATTTAACATTTGTTTACTGGGAAAGTCTGATTTGGAACAAAGCCAATTTTCAGCAGAGGCCCAGGGAGATATACTCCAAACCCATCTCTTTGTAACATGGAAGGAAACTGAAGCACCCAGGGGAAACCCACACGGATGCAGGGGAGGACATGCAGACTCCGCACAGAAGACACCCCAGCTGAGAATTGAACCAGAGAACTGCTTGCTGTGAGGCAACAATGCAAGTGCTGCACCACTGCACCATCCTACATGGTTAATGTGAGACACTGCCCCTGTGTTCACCATTCTCATCTACCAGTAAGGGAATTATATTCATTTAATGGATTAAATGTGACCTGGGATATCCATGCATAATAAGACTGATAAATGTTTGATGTCTGATGTGTATGAGGGTGTGTATGTGCTTGTGTGTGTGTGTGTGTGTGTGTGTGTGTGTGTGTGTGTGTGTGTGTGTGTGTGTGTGTGTGTGTGTGTGTGTGTGTGTGTGTGTGTGTGTCTGTTTGTGCATGTGTTTGTGTGAGTGATGTGAATGTTACAGTTGCTGACTCTCAGATTCAGACAGTGTAGGATGCCTGCATGCTTGATAACATAGGTGTGGCAGTAATTGCATGTTTAGGGAAGAATTCCGTACCTAAAATGGCCTGAGTTATGCTGAGAACTTAAAAGTGCCATCATTGAGAACACAGTTGTTCAAGAGGAGCTGATGAACAGTAGTGACTCAGTGGTTAAGATCTTTGATTTACATCCCCAAGGGTCAAGGACTCAATCCTGATTTCTGTTTACTGTCTGTTTGGAGTCTGCATATTATGTGTGTAGTAGGTTTCATCACAAAAATAATCTTGTTAATTAAAATCTCCAAAGAGTCCCTAGAAGCTGCATTTCCCCCTACTTTTGTTATTTGGGTGATGGTTGAAAAGAGACCACGATGACCATTGAAAATTCCAAATATTATAATAGTGATTCTTAAAATACTGGGACTGCACAAGTATGAATGTGGGGGATATATACTATGTAAACAGCTGTGGTACATGGAGGGAGCCCCCCTTCTCAGACATATAGTGATCTTGGTGTTAGTATATACAAGTACCAAAAGTGTAAGGACCAGCCACTTACACTGGTGGGTGGAGGGGGGCTTGCTTTAATGGTGTAACAATGAATTTTACAATTCAGTTTATTTAATTTTTTGAACACTTATTTATTTTTCAAACATTAAAGTATATTTGTCATGTTCTGAAGTATCTTTTTTGCACTTAATTTAATTCCCAATTATACTATTCATGTTAAGGCTGCAAGTGATTTTTGCTAATAAAACCTGTAGACTATAGTGTGCTGTTCTATTGTTTTTCCCTTTCTTTGTTTACTTTGCTTTTTGTCTATAACCACACAATTGAAATGATGTCATGATAGATAATGAGCAATGATTTGAATACAACTGTAAAGCATTCTGTCTAGACTTACATTGCGGTTTCACTACTGTATTATCGAGTGTTAATTTTCAATGTAAGGTCTTTCACCCACAATCCTAGTTGATAACTTGTCTTTGCAGAAAGTAAGAAATTCCTACTGATGCATGTAGCATTAAAATACAGTAGCCTATACAAGAGTGTTAGTCATGATGAATTATAGGGTCATCCTTTCATGATGTTATGATAGGGGTTTTCAGTTCCAAGAAAAGATTATAGGCTGCTCTTTGTAAAAAAAATAATCCATTTTTACATCAAAAACTCTATAATGTGGCACTGTATATGGTAAGGAGGTTGTATATATCTTCAAGTGCTGTTCACTTAAACTTGCTTTACAACATGGTCAATGCATTTTAAGCATCCACCTCGTTGGATTTTGCACATGCAGCAGGAGACATATACAATTTTGTTAGTCACTGGGACTCTGCCTCATATGGACTTCCAATGCACTCTATGTTTTTGTTGATAATATAATGTATCGGAACAAGAGCAGTCCAAACTAACACATACCACATACACAATATTGGTGAATCTACACAATAATGCAACACATCAGAAAAGGAAATGCTTGCATACCATGCATTATACTAAATTAGAGTAACTTCTGTGCTCATGCATTTAATTACAGCACAATGGAACACAATACTTAGGTTCATATTCTCATAGGTAGGTACTAGGCTATTGGCCCTAGGGCCTATATAAGCCTAGCCAAAGGTACCCTGGCTTTCGCCACCCAAGAAAATTATTTTCCTGTGCCACTGTCGAGCAGAGCCACAGAAGTGATCCCCGGGGTGAATTTCCTATCTCCCATCCAATCATCAAGATTTTTCTTGAACAGTGCTAATGAGGAGCTTTGTTTGATATAGATAGGTAGTTTGTTCCAGAGTATGGGAAGTCTCTGGGACAGGAATCTATCCCTCCAGCATGTTCTGTTTATTGTAGTGATGAGGTTTAGGTCCCTAGAGCGTGTAGCTCATAGGGATTGGGATTTCTTTAAGTGGAGCATGTCTAAAAGCTCTGGGTTTGACATAGCTTTGTGTGTTAGGCAGAGATCACCTCTGAGTAGGTGATATGCAATGGAAGAAAGCTGCAGTTTTTTGAGACGGTCTGCATAGGGCATCTCTTTGAGGCCGGTAATCCTCTTTGTGAGGTATTTCTGTGGCCTTTCCAGTTTTTGTAGATGTCTTGTGAGGTACATACCAAAAGGGGCATTGTACTCTATAATGGGTCTAATGAGTGATGAGTAGAGGGGAACAATGACCTCTTTTTTCCTGGATGAGAAACCTTTTGCGATGAGGTGTGCCACATAGAAGGATTTCTTGACTACTGTGGCAATGTGATTATCAAAGGAGAAACTACTGTCCACCTGTGTCCCAAGGTCTCTTATCACACTTTCAGTGTTAAGTAGACTACCATCTATGTGGTAGTTCATGAGTACTGAGTTTTTACCAAAAGGAATGACAGTGCACTTTTTGGCATTGAGCTTGAGGCCATGGCTTTGACACCATGCATCTGTCTCAGCAAGGCCCTTTTGTCAGATGTCCACATCTTTTGGAGTTTTGATTATGGCTCCTAGTTTGCAGTCATCTACGAACTTCATTAGCCAAATACCTTCTGTGTTGGCCTGTACTTCAGAGAAGTAGATACCAAACAGGAGAGGACCCAGGACTGAACCCTGTGGTACTCCACTTGTCACTGCTCTGAAGCTGGATTTGGAATCTGCTACTTTCACAGTGTGGGTTCTGTCATTGAGCCAGTTGGCAACCCATCTTGTGACATAGGGATTTAGACCTAGTTTAGTGAGTTTATCTATAATTCCAGAGTGGGGGATGGTGTCAAAAGCCTTGGCGAGATCTAGATAGGCTGTGTGAACCACCTTACCCTCATCTATGGCTTTGGTGACTGCTTCAAAGAAGTTGATCAGGTTTAGGAGACATGATCTGCCTTTTACAAACCCGAACTGGGTGGGGTCCTGAGTTTGGAGATTACCAATGTCATTGTTTATAAGTTCCATGATGATACGCTCCATAGCCTTGCAGACCAGGCTCGTTAGGCTAATGGGGCAGTAGCTTCCAGGGTCTGTGGTGGCTCCCCCTTTGTGGAGTGGGATAACTGTCATTGTGCGCCATTCAGTGGGCACATAGCCTGAGGGGAGGCTATGATTGAACATGGTACTTAGGTGGAGTACCAGTTCGTCCTGTAGTTCATGTAGAACACAGCCTGGGATGTCGTCAGGTCCCATGGATGCTGTGTTCTTGGCTTTAGATAGTGTGTTTTTTACCTGTGCAGCCATGATTACAGGAACTCTGCATTCTTCTGGTATAGAGATGGGCCCTTTAGGGGATGACAGAGGGGTAAATTTAGCACTGAACCTATCTGCCAGGATGTTGGCAATATCCATTGGTTCTGTATATTTAGTACCATTGTGCTGTAACTCAGAGCAGATCTGAGTGTTGCCATTGAGATTCTTGACATAGCTATAGAATGCTTTGCGGTTGTCTTTAGAGTCAGTGGTGATTTTGTTTTCATAACCAGCTTTGGAGGATTTTATGAGGGATCTCAACTTCTTACTGAAGTAACATACTGTGCCAATGGGTCATTAGTAACTGTGTCTGATAATGCAGCACTTGTGATGTGCAGAAAGTTAATCTTCACTACAATACTACTGTTTCATTCATGATAGATACTCCACACAAAAAGAGTCTGCTAGAGTCTATCAGTTTAACAGGATTTGTAATGTACTCCAGGTTTTGCTTCTGTCAGCCTCCAGTTGTCTTCTACCAGATTCAAATTAAGTCACTAAATCAGGCAGTGTTCCAAGGTCACCCCTGAGAAAGGGTTTGTGTCTACTGAGTTTGCACAGTTAAATATGAATAAAAAAAGTAAATTGAAAACTATCCTGTCTGTGGTACATTATTTATGTAATATTACTCACCTTGATTACTTGTACAAGAGAATAGGGCATAAATATTCCTGCTTCGGATGCACTTACTAAAGGGTTTAAGTAAGCCTGCTTAATGATATGGCAATAGAAGGAAACCCTGCTTACAGCATATTAATATAATGATGCATGTTATCAGACACTGATGAAACACTTTGACATCATACAGGATTCATTGAGGTGCATTTTCTAATGACATCTGGGACCTTGTCTATTCAGTGGCACTGTGAGACAGTCTACTGCATCACACAAGTCATGCAATTGCAGTGCAACGGGCATGCATAGTATCATATCCTCAGAACTGCAACATGATGTGTGTGTGTGTGTGTGTGTGTGTGTGTCTGTTGCATCAGACTTTTTAGTTGTACCTAATTTGGCAGTGCATACTTATTTTCAGGCTTGATTTACTTGCTATACAAATATTAAGAAGTACGTTCTTTAACAATGCATAATTATTTTGAATATACATTCTTTTATAATTTCTATATCTCAGGTAATGTTATTTTCTACCACAGATCATACAGACCTGATTAATCAGGCCAATACTTGCTGTTATGCTTATAGTCACACCTACTGCAAGCTTGAAATTCTATTGTCTGAGCATTTCAAGTTTGCTATTATGCTTATAGTCACATCTATTGCAAGCTTGAAATTCTTTTGTTGGAGCATTTTTTAGATATATGATCTTTTTTTAAGTGCTTTGCTACATGGATCTTATCCATATCAATTACTTTAGCAACCAATCTGCTCTTACTTCTTGAGTTTGCCATATTATTTTACTTGCATATTATTTTTCACACATTCTTTTCATCTCTTAATTTTTTCAGTCTGCCTACTACTCAGTTTCACAGGTTCGGCAGACATATGATGCTTTTAATGAAGTCATATCTAAAAAGCATTATGTAAAGTTTATTATAGCTCTCATCAAATAATGTTTTAGCTTACCAGATTCATATTTTGGATGTATTCTGCAGCTCAGTAAGATATGTATCCATAGTATCAGTACAACCTTTATCCCCCCTGTGAATAATATCTAGTAAATCAAGTTATTCTAATGCTGGCATAATACTGACTTTTGACTAAGTATTGCACATTTATTTTTTTTTCCTCCTCAGGAAAAATAAAACAGTTAAGTACCTCTGAGGCTTCTTCTCCAATAACATGTTGGATAGTAGTACACTTTACATCTTCTGACTGTTCAGATAGTCTCCTTTCAGTGAGAACTAAACCACTTTTATAAAGATAAAGCTTATAGTTTTCTGTTAAATTTCCATGAAGCACAATAATTCCAGGATGTAGCTTAACCATATTTCCAATGAGAACTGAATTTTTTAGAACCAAACACAAACATTCTGGAAAGCAAATGCATTTCTTCAGTGTTGCAGATATATTTTTTCAGTCTTAGTAGATATTTTGCATACTCTCTAATGTTATGTGACATCATGTGTCATGCTGCCAGCCCAGCTATCTGGAATGTTGTAAACAATTGTATGTAATTTGTGAATATTAATATGATTTATGCAGAACTGTATGTTATGTACTGAGCTTCAAGAATGCAACCACAGCGTACTCTGAGGGAACATAGAAGATTAACTTGCAAAACTTAAGAATAGTTGAGGTTAAGTTACTTTATAGCTGGGCCATAAACAAGAGATGTTATCTCTCAGTTTCAATGCAGAAGCAGACACAATCTCTAGAGGTAGAAGTTTTTCTACTGTCTTAAAAGAAAAGCAATTACTATGTTTAACAAGTAAAGTGTTTTACTGTTTTATGACTTCCAAGATCTGGCAAACATCTGAGAGATATGTATTTTTAACACAGATATGTGAAATTCTGTTAAGTTTCTGTTTAGGCTGGGAACTGAAGTCAGGTGATAAAGAGTGATGTCATCCAAGCTGGCCCAGCAGTAATGCTTGATATTAAGACAGAGACTGTGCATTTTGTATTTTGTCTTGGACGTAGAAGAAGATCCACTCATCTTCATCATCTGCACTTGCCTGTCTGTAAGTAAGTTCTTAGGGCATAGTAACTCTTTTTAGACTCAGATAGGAATATAATAAAGATTAGATGTTTCCTTTATTTATTTGAGACTGCCCTGTAATGTTGTTTTAAAATATTTCCTGTGATTTTGAACGCTGAAGTTACTGTGTCAAGTTACTGAGTATTGTCTTGTTCATTTATTATTTATTATTACATATACTTAAACCTTTGAATTGTGGCCAGTCTGCTTAGAGATATTTACACTCTTAGAGTACTACGGGCCCCTGCTCATAGCCTGGGGCTTCATCAAAATTACCATTTGGATTATTAGTAACATTACACAGTAGGATTGGACACCCTTTGTTAAGGGCCTTAAGTAGTTGATAAAGAGTTGGCTGGTGGCAGCTGGAACTTCCTTATAGTATGGGCAAAAGAAGACATAGCTAGTAAACCTGTGCCAGGCTTCCCAGGTGTGTGAGTGCGTGTCTATGTGTGTGTGTGTGCGTGTGTGTGTGTGTGTGTGTGTGTGTGTGTGTGTGTGTGTGTGTGCGTGTGTGCTTGTGTATAAATCAACTCTCAAAGTGTGTGTGTGTGTGTGTGTGTGTGTGTGTGTGTGTGTGTGTGTGTGTGTGTGTGTGTGTGTGTGTGTGAGAGCTACTTGGGCAGGGACATGAAGCACTGGTTGGACAGAGCTGTGCTGGAGGTTTTGGCTTGGCCACTCAGCTGGGATCTCAACCCTACAGCTGAGCCAGTGGGGATTCTTATTGGGGATCTGTAGAAAGAGGGAGAAAGCAGCCCCAGACTGACTGTGGTCTCTTTTTGCCCTTAAGGGAAATTGCACTTTACTGTGTGTGCACTTGTCATCCTCCCATTGTGTATGCCCCCCACTGTTGCCAGTGGTGATGACTGAAGCTCATTGATCACTGGGCCAGTGTAGGGGTATCACATATTAATTGGTTGACAGTGGTGGGATATCCACATCACATATTAATTGGTTGACAGTGATGAGATAGCCGCATCACATATTGATTGGCTTGAAGTGGTGTGGATATTGAATTCCTGTAGCCTGTGTACAGTGGTCACGGAAGGTGTTTGTATTCTCAATCAGTCATGCAGTGACCTTTAGAGTTTCACATCACATTTGTGTTATTTTTTTGTTATTAGCATAGTTAGTCAGGGAGAGCAGGCAAGCATGTCAGCAGAGGAGTGTGGCAAGCTGAAAAAGAGCCAGTGGGCTGAGATATGCCAGTCAAAGGACTGGTGCATGCCAGCTTGACTACGGTAGAAATGATTGAAGCTTTAGGCACAGCTGCATCACACACCAGCAATTAGGAGGACAATCAGGCTGGCCTTGAAGATGTACAACTGTCAGAAAATGGACAATTCAACCTTTCCACAGAAGACTTAAAAATCTGTCTGGAGTTAAAGAGACTTGAGCTGGAGACCAATCATTTGGAAATGGAGGTAGCAGAGAGACTGATACATCTGGAGGCTGAGGAAAATGAGAAACTGAGATGCTTTGAGGATGAGAAAAATGAGAAACTGGGCTGTCTAAAGGCTGAGAGGAAGGAGAGGCAGAAGTAACATGAAAAGGAGATGCTGATTCTACACCAGAGTCATGGAGGCAATGGATAAAGAAGAAACCGACCCCCAGAAGCAATAAATGTTAGTAAATTTCTTCCACATTTTACAGAGGGGGATAATTTTGATAGTTTCATTCATATGTTTGAGAGGGTATTTAAACAGTATAATGTTGAACATGCACTCTTGGAATGGTTCCTGACCCCCTTACTCCACAGTAAAGCTGTAATTGTTATTTCTAAATTGTCTGATACTGATTGCTTAAATTACAATGCAGTCAAAAATTGTTTGTTAGAATGTTTTAAGTTAACACCTGAAGCTTATAGAAAAAAGTTTCTTGAGCATATATGCAAGGTAGATGAAAGTGTGTGTGAACATATTGCTGAACTAAGCACTTATTTTCTTAGTTGGGTGATTGGATGTCAGGTCACCACTTTTGAAGGGCTGGCAGACCTTTTGGTGAGTGAACAAGCCCTTACCACTTTGCCTGAGGACATCAGAATCTGGTTAGTGCATAGACAATGCACTACTGCAGATGAGTTGGGGAAGAAGGGAGACCTATACCTAGCAAGCAAGGCATCATTGCACAGGAAAGGGAAACCCAATGCTGCTCATGGATCTAAGGCCACCTATGGTGGGAAGCCCAGATTGCTGCAACAGAGTCTGCCAGTAGCAGGTGAAGCCACTTGTCCAGGTACACATCCAGGAACAAGGGTTAAATGTTTTAAATGTTGGGAGGGTGGCCTAATGGTTAATGTGTTTGTCTTACAAACACAAGGTGCAGGGTTTGAGTCTCACAAGGGATACTTGGCTAGGCTTAAAATGAGGCAGGTAGCTTAGTACTAACCTATGAAACTATGAAACTATGTAGCATATAAATGTCCATGGAGTCAAGGTGGGGAAAAAAAGGTGGGAGATCCAGTAAGTGGGAATGACAAAATGCCAGTAGTAAGTGGTCTTGAGACAACAAGGGTGCAAAACTACCACAAGAGTTTATATCCTACCTTAGTGGATGAGAAAGAGGCCACTGCTAAGACAGACACAGCCTCTGACCTAACCATTGTGAAACTTGAACTGGTTAAAGAAGAGCACTACTTGCTTTGGTAGTCTACTCCAGTCAGAGCTTTAGGAGGGACCCCATTCAAAATAACTTTGGCTAGGGTTCACCTTTACTGGGATGGTGGAAAAGGAAGCTAGCAATTAGGTGTGTTTGAGGATATCCCTGTAGATGCCCTGATAGGGAATGATTTTGATAATGCAGTACTGTGTGTGCATGCAGTTACATGCAGTCAGGCTTGGAGACAGGGATGGGAGGGTGGCCTAATGGTTAAGGTGTTTGCCTTGCAAGCACAAGATGCAGGGTTTGAGTCTCACAAGAGATAATTGGCTAGGCTTAAAATGGCTCGCAAGGGCAGTTAGCTTAGTACTAATCTATGAACCTATGAACCAATCACTTGGATCTGGTAGCCTGTGGGAGACCCAGACAGACCGCGCACTTGCAGCCAGGATTGGTGAAGTGGTTACTTCAGGGAGGTAGCTACCCTCTAGGCAGTGAGACTGAAGGTGAGCCACAGCTGCTTGTGGGTACTGATATTCCCTTCGACTGAGTGACTGCAAGGGCAGAGGTAAGTAGTAGTACCCAGCTGACAGTGAGGCACCACTGTTAGAGAATATCAGACTTCCTGTGGAAGGGGAACTGGGAAGGGTTACCAAGAGACAGTTGAGACAAGCTCAGCTGTCAGACCCCACATTACAAATCCTGAGAGAGGTAGCTAGTGAGGCACATGATTTTCAAGGGAAGGGAGATCTGTGTAGAGAGTGGTCCCCTGATGAAGGGCTAGAGGGTGAAAGAATATAACAGTTGGTATTGCTCAGATCCTACCATCTGGCGCTTCTAGCCAGAGCCCATGATATTCCATTTGCAGGTCATATGGGCATAAAACATACAAAGAGATGTATTATGCAGAACTTTTATTGGCCTGGGATTTCCAGAGATGCAACAGGGTACTGCAGGACTTGTGAGCAGTGCCAAACGGTAGGTAAGGCAGGAGACAAGGTGAAAGCTCCTTTGATGCCTTTGCCTGTGATTGAGGAGCCATTTCAGAGGGTAGCTATGGATATTGTGAGGCCTCTGAGTATCCCAGGTTCCACAGGGAAGAAGTTTATCCTAGTCGTGGTAGATTATGCTACCAGATACCCTGAGGTGGTGGCTCTGTCCTCCATTGAGGCAGAAAAGGTGGCAAATGCTCTGTTAGAGATTTTCAGCAGGGCAGGTTTCACAAAGGAAATACTGACTGACAAAGGTGCCAATTTCATGTCAGACCTGCTGGCTTGTCTGTGGAAGTACTGTGGGGTGAAGCACATAAAGACGACCCCCTACCATCCCCAGACTAATGGTCTTGTTGAGAGGTTAAACTCTACACTCAAGATGATGCTGTAGGCATTTGCAGATGAGTTTAACAGGGAATTGGACAATTATTTGTCCTTCTGTTGTTTGCTTACAGAGAGGTGTCCTAGGAATCCACAGGTTTTTACCCCTTTGAGTTGTTGTATGGCCATAGGGTGAGGGGACCTCTAGATTTGATTTGAGATGAGTGGGAGGGTGACTGAATCTCAGAAGGAGTCTGTTGTGACATATGTCCTAAACCACAGGACAAGGCTCAGGGAACTCATGGGCTTGGCCCAGGAAAACCTGTCAGAAACCCAACAGCACAGCAAAAACAAATTCCCAACAGGGAAAGAACACTTGGAAAACAAAAAAAAAAAAATTCCCAACAATAACCTGGAACACACTGGCTTTATTGACAACACAATGTTCCTTTGACTAAGCGATTTGCCAGTAATTGGCTTCATCAGAGTCAAAGAAAACCTCTAGATACAACAAATAAATAGTAAAAAACTTCATACATATAGTTAATTGATCAACCAGTCATTGGCCCTAGAATGAAATAGGGCTATCCTCCCATAAAAACGTACCTAGTGCAAGTCATTTCATCTAGTACAGGTAGAAAACACCATTTAACAATACATATAGTGCTTAACTAAATTTAAACATTTCTGTGAAGTACCGCAAACAACTAATTGATTAAAAAGTTTAAAACATTTTTAGTAAACATTTGATAAATACTCTAAAGACTTATTGCAGGTTAAAAACATTAACGTAAATAAATACAATAAACAACCATAGCAGCAAACTATGCCATTAGACTAGCTCAAACTGAAAAACTGCTAACTTTTGTCTTTGGAATTCAAACAAAACAAGACCAAAAAATAGTTTCACATTGTTCCATCCCCACAATATGTCTGTTTCAGATGCAAATAAACATTACACCCAATACACTGAGTAAACTAAATAATATTAGATCTCTGCTTTAAAACAGGCATAACGGAAATACCTTTATTAAGTCCTGGTGGTCGTGTGGCATTTAACCTTAGTTGCCACATTACTTCTTTGCTTTCAACAAGAAGTCTGTCATCGCCACCCCTACAGTTGGGTACCACCCGATCGATAATGAAAAAAAAACATTTTTTTTAAATCAGGGCAACCAACACTGTGATTGAATAGTGCATTGTGACCATCTTTCTTTTTGATGGCATTCAGATGTTCACCAGTCTTGTCCTTTAGCTTTCGGACAGTTTTTCCTATGTAGAAAGCATGGCAACTAACACAGGTGATGACATAGATCAACATTGTAGTATTACAACTACATCTACCTGGGCATTATAAGGCATACCCATGAATCGCCACATATGGCCCATCATTAATGTAATGACAAAATTTACATGTCCCACATTTAACCATCAAAGACTTATCCCATTTATGTTTCTTATCCTCAAGGATGTTTTTGATATTTTTTTCCCCTATTAAATACCACCATAGGTTGAGCCCCCAACTTTGTCTTGGTATACTCATTGAAGCAAACGTGCCACATTTTTTTAGTTGCCTCAATGAGAGGGTTACTCAGAGGGTTGTATTTTAAAATAAGTACATCAGAATTATCTCTTGTAGTGTTACTCACAGTTTGAATACCTGAGGTTAAAATAGGGGGAAAAAGACATGGACCTTTTGGAAACCACTTCACGTTTTGTGTTTAGAACCAATTTTAATGGGTAGCCTCTCTCCAGAAACATCCCTACTAAGGTATACATTTCATTCAAAAAAATCTTTTCATCACTGACCAATCTTGATAACCTCACCATTTGACCTTTTATAATACCTTTTCTCTGATGGTGAGGGTGGCAACTGTTAAAATGAAGTAGGGAGTTAGAATGTGTTTTTTTCCTGTGTATGTTACTTTGTAGCCCCTTGTCGGTAATCTTGAGATGAATATCAAGATAATCTATTTCAGTCTGATGCCACATATAAGTAAATTTTAGGAAGATAGTGGTATGATTTAAATACTCTACAAATGTTTTAACATCTTCCTCACTGCCTTTCCACAGAATAAGAATATCATCAAGAAACCTGTTATACCTCAAAATGTTTTGCATAAAGTTTATATGAAAAATGTAAGATCTTTCCCAATGCAACAGGACCACATTTGCATACACAGGGGCGCACTTGGCACCCATGGCTACACCAGCAATCTGATGAAACAATTCACCTCAAAGGTTAAATAATTGTTCCTAAGAACCAATTCCATCAGTTCCACCAGTTGGTCACTCTTTTTTCTGTCTATTTTGTCACATGAAAGCAAAGATTCCCTAAACCAATTTCATCCCTTGTCATGGGGAATAACTGTGAATAAATTCACCACATCACTGGTGAGAGAGGAATAACAAATGGCATCGTTAATGTGTCTCAAACATTCCAAGCAGTGCCATGAATCCTTCAAGATATGTTCAACACCATTGACTACACTTTGGGACCCAAAATCCACAAATACCGCCAAGGGTTCAGTCTTTGAACCCCTGGCCACCACTATGGATCTAAAAGGTGGGTTGTTGACATTTTTGTGGATTTTGGGAATCCCAAAGATAACCGGTGTTGTTGGGTGGGGGACTGTCAAAAAGTTGACTTCATTCTCATCTAAGACACCCTGATATAGAGCATGCATTAAGTATAAATCCACACCAGTGTAAGCTCTATTTATTTAATTTATCAAAACTCTATGGTATGTATTTGTATCGTTCAATATGTCATGCATCCTAGATACATAGTCTATATGACCCATAATGACTCCCCCCCACCCTTGTCAGGCTTCATAATCCTGACATCCCTGTTTTTTGCTAAGTTGCAAAGAGTTAATCTTTCATCATGACTAAGGTTATCGTAATGTGTAAGGAAATTAGAATAGTTATTTTGAATAATTTCCTTAAATTCTTTTTCGCACATCCTTTCAAAAATAAGAACCTCCATGTGATTAGGAGGAATAAACATACTTTTTCTTTTTAATATTCCCATGCAGTTGTTAGTATTAGTGTTAATATGTTCAGAAAAAAACATCCTGAGTTTAAGCTGCTCTGTATAAAGCTTCGAACTAGTAAGAACATCTGCTATGTTGAGTCTAAAAACTGTGACGAAAGTAGTCCCTTTACTTAATAGTTTGAAATGTACTTCATTAATACTCAAACCACTAAAATTGTAAATGGTGAAACCATTGTGAACTATGGTTTCAACAATCATATCATCAGAATGCTTATATGAAATAGCAAAATCAGAATTCTCAGAATTGTCCATAATACTAGAGTCACAACTGTTAGACCCAAAACATAGGCCTAAACCATCACATTCCTCATCTGTTGTTGGTTGGTCTTTTGTACTTGTTGTTGTAGTAATTCCTGCACTGGTTGTGGCCATTGTATTTGTTCCAAGACTCACCCTGCCTCTGTTTTTTTAACCTCTCTGACCTCTGTAAGGGGGATTGTTGGTCCAAATAATGGTCTCCACCAGGATTATCATTGTCCAAGAAGTAACCCTCCCCATTTTTGTCACTTTGATCATAACTGTTAACATTGTCATTCAAATGAACGGACCTAAGGTCCCTCATAGGGTAAACATGTTTATTTTTATAGTCAGCTTGATCCCTTGCCAACTTCTTAGTTTTAGTATTAACATTATTCTTAACAAATTCGTCAACATTTTTGAGAAGTTTCTGATACTGGGGATTATATTGTGGAACCAACAAGTCATTCACAATACTAGAATGTAAAACATTGATTTCTTTTTCCAAGACTGCCAACTTGCTATGATTATTTCTAATAACAATGTCTAAAAGCGCCAAACCTGTTTTATCGAACAGTTCAACCAATTCACCATACGCGCTGGATTCGTAATGTATGCCAAAAGGTAACTTCCACAGTCTCAACCCCTTGGGCACTTGCTTAAGTGCCAAAGATTTGTTGAGAAACGCATTGTCCAACTGAAGTGCTCTAAATTTGTTGCACACAGACTCAAAGTTAGAACATTGTTTCTGCAAAGTAGGTTTGTCCTCCAACCTAACATTGCTTTCAGAGAAACAAAACTCCGGTATCCTCAGTTATTCCAACAGGTCACATCCTCGTGGTTCAGCTCGTGTGTTTCCTGCATTCATCTGGTTAGACCCGCTTGCCACAGGTGAATGCAACATAAACAATTCAGCCTGTGTGCTAGTAAGCATAGGAATAGAGCATTCACCTGTCTCCTGCTGTGTGAGCAAGGCAGTAAGCCTCTGGACAGAACTGGTAAGTTCAACGATAGCTGCCTCCATACGTCAACAAAAAGCCAAGTTGTCCTGGGTTATGCATAATGTAACACGAAACACAGCAAAAACAAATTCCCAACAGGGAAAGAAAACTTGGAAAACTAAAAAAAAAAAAATCCCAACAACGACCTGAAACCCAACAGCTGAAAAAAGTCTGGTATGACAGGAATGTTTGAGCTAGAGAGTATGCTGTAGGAAAGCAGGTAATGGTTCTTATTCCTGTCAGACACAACAAGCTGTAGGCAGCCTGGGGGGGACCCTACAAGGTGGTAAGGAAGGTCAGTGATGTTAACTACATTGTAGAACTGCTAGGCAGGAGGCATGGGAACAAATTGTACCTGTTAACATAATGTAACCTTACCATGGTAGGGAGGCCCTTGTGCTGAGTACTTGCAGTTGCTGGCAGGAGGAGTCTGAAGGGGATCTGGTGACTTGATCTCCTCAGTGAGGATCGGACTGACACCTCAGTGGAAGGGATAGCAATGTCCCAGCAGTTATCCCCTACCCAGGTTTGAGAAATCCAAGCAGTGTTACAGGAGTTTGTGGACATGTTCACTGGGACACCAGAGTGCACACACCTGGTGGAGCACTATGTCGATACAGGACCCCAAAGGCCTATTAAGCAGGCCCTTTATAGGGTGCCTGAGGCTGTCAAATAGAGTGAGGGAGGAGATACAGGAAATGTTGGGCTTAGGGGTAAATCAGGAGTCCAGCAGTCCCTGGGCCTCACCAGTGGTGCTGGTACCAAAGAAAGATGGCAGCACCAGGTTCTGTGTGGACTACTGGAAAGGAAATAGTCACACAGAGTCAGATACTTACCCCATGCCTTTGACAGATACTATTGATCTTACCAAGGGCTACTGCCAGGTGCCCTTGACTCCCAGTGCTAGAGAGTGGTCAGCCATTGTGACTCCTTTTGGCTTGTATGAGTTCATGATGATGCCCTTTGAGATGAAAAATGCCCCAGTGACTTTTCAGAGGTGGTAGATCATATCCTAGCAGGAGCAGGAGATTTTGCCCTTGCTTACCTAGATGATATTGCCTTCTCCAGCCATTCCTGGGAAGAGCACCTTCAGCATGTCAGGGAGGTGCTGGACAGACTACAGAGGGCAGGGTTGGCCATTAAGCCCAGCAAATGTTAAGTGGATATGGCAGAGGTTTCCCACCTGGGACATAGAGTGGAGAGTGGTAAGATCAGGCCAGAACCTGCCAAAGTGGAAGCCATCCAGGCCTGGCCTGCATCTATTACCAAAAAGCAGGTGAGGGCATTCTTAGGGACAGTAGGGTATTACAGGAAGTTTGTCCTCAATTATAGTATCATAGCTGCTACCCTCACAAACCTGACAAGCGAAAACAAGCCAGATAAGGTAGTGTGGACCCCATCATGTGTGCAGGCATTCCAGAAGCTTAAAGGAGCTTTGGGAGGACCCCCTGTGTTATCCAGTCCAGACTACAGCAAAGAATTTGTTGTGCAGGTGGAGGCTTCAAACCATGGGATGGGAGGTGCACTTAGCCAGGTTTCCTCAGAGGGACAAGAGCACCCAGTAGTATATCTCAGTTGAAGGCTCCAACCTACGAAGGAATGCTATGCAGTTGTAGAAAAGGAATGCCTAGCCATATTGTGGGCACTGCAGAAACTTCAGCCTTGTCTTTATGGAAGGAAATTCACTGTAGTTACACACCACACTCCCTTAACATGGCTACATCGAGTCAGACAGCAAAATGCCAAGTTACTAAGGTGGAGACAGGTTGCAAGCATATATGACAGGGCAGCACTGTAGTGGTGTTAGCAATGCCAAGCCAGATGGGGTCTCAAGACAGGGAATGGGGTAAGGTATTCCCAGATAGGCTCAACCCTCTCAAGCAATGTTTCTCCAGGGCCAGTTGAAAAACTAGCTTGAGTTTTTGGAAGGGGGGGGGTGCTATGCTGCCAGCCAAGCTATCTGGAATTTTGCAAATAATTCTATGTCTTTTGTGAATATTGATATGATTATAGAGAACTGTATGTTATTGTGCTGAGCTTGAAGAATGTAACCAGAACATACTCTGCTGGAACATAGACGATTAACTTGCAAAACCTAAGAATAGTTAAGGTTAAGTTACTTTTATAGCTGGGCCATAAACAAGAGACGTTATCTCTCAGTTTCAATGCAGAAGCAGACACAATGTCTAGCACTAGACATTTTTCTATTGCCTTTAAAGAAAAGTAATTACTATGTAATTACTATGTTTAAAATTTAAAGTATTTTATTGTTTCATGACATCCAAGATCTGGCAAACATCTGAGAGATATGTTTTTTTAACACAGGGATGTGAAATTCTATTAAGTTTCTGTTTAGCCTGGGAACTGAAGTTAGGTGATAAAGAGTGATGTCATCCAAGGTAGCCCAGCAGTAATGCTTGATGCTAATTTGGGAACTCTCTCAGGGAGAGAGAGAGAGAGAGAGAGAGAGAGAGACTGTGCATTTTGTATTTTGTCTTGGAGCTAGCAAGAACATCCACTCATCATCATTATCTGCACTTGCCTGTCTGTAAGTAAGTTCTTAGGTCATAGTAACTCTTTTTAGACTCAGATAGGAATATAGTAAATATTAGCTTAGATGTTTTCTTTATTTATTTGAGACCATGGAACGTATCATCATGGAACTCATAAACAAAGACAATGGTAATCTCCAAACTCTGGATCCCACCCAGTTCAGGTTTGTGAAAGGCAAATCATGCCTCCTGAACCTGATCAACTTCTTTGAGGCAGTCACCAAAACCGTAGATGTGGGTAAGGTGGTTCACACAGCCTATCTTGACCTCGCCAAGGCTTTCGACACCATCCCCCATTCTGGAATTATAGCTAAATTCACTAAACTAGGTATAAATCCCTACATCACAAGATGGGTTGCCAACTGGCTCACTGGCAGAACCCACACTGTAAAAGTTGCAGACTCCAAATCTGACCTTAAAGCAGTGACAAATGGAGTACCACAGGGTTCCATCCTGGGACCTCTCCTGTTTGGTATCTACTTCTCTAAAGTACAGGCTAACACAGAATGCCTCTGGCTAATGAAGTTCACAGATGACTGCAACCTAGGAGCCACAGTCAAGTCCCCAAATGATGTGGACATCCTACAGAAGGGCATCGCTGAGACAGATGCCTGGTGTCAGAGCCATGGCCTCAAGCTCAATGCCAAAAAGTGCAGTGTCATCCTCTTTGGTAAAAACTCTGTAGCCATGAACTACCAAACAGCAATCTACTTAACACCAAATGTGTGATAAGAGACCTTGGGACCCAGGTGGAGAGTAGGCTCTACTTTGAAAGTCACATCACCACAGTAGTCAGGAAGTCCTTCTACGTGGTACACCTCATCATAAAAGGGTTCTCATCCAGGAAAAAAGAGGTCATTGTTCCCCTCTACTCGACAATCATTAGACCCATTATAGAGTACAACGCCCATTTTGGAATGTACCTCACAAGACATCTGCAGCAGCTGGAAAGGCCACAGAAGTACCTCACAAAGAGGATTACTGGCATCAAACAAATGCCCTACACTGACCACCTCAAAAAACTCCAGCTTTACTCCATAGCATATCACCTACTCCGAAGTGATCTCTGCCTAACATATAAAGCTATGTCAAATCCAGAGCTGTTGGACATGCTACACCTAAAGAAATCCCAATCCCTTCAAGCTACACGCTCTAGGGACCTAAACCTTGTCATCACAATAAACAGGACATGCTGGAGGGATATATTCCTGTCCCAGAGACTTCCCATACTCTGGAACAGGCTACCCATCTATGTCAAGCAAAGTTCTTCATTAGCACTCTTCAAGAAAAATCTTGATGAGTGGATGGGAAATAGGAAATACACCCCGGGGATCACTTCTTTGTCTCTGCTCGACAGTGGCACAAGAAAATAACTTTCTTGGGTGGCGTAAGCCAGGGAACCTTGTTGGCTAGGCTTACGTAGGCCCTTGAGCCGATAGCCTAGTACCTACCTATAAACCTATGAACTGTCCTGCAATGTTGTTTTAAAATATTCCCTGTTATTTTGAAGTCTGAAGTTACTGTGTTGAGTTACTGAGTATTGTCTTGTTCTTTTATTATTTATTATTAAATATATTTAAACCTTTTAATTGTGGCTGGTAGTTTAGAGATATTTATGCACTTAGAGTACTGGCATGTGTATTCAGTGACACTGTACAGGCCACTCCTAATAGCCTGGCGCATGGTAAAAACTACTATTTGGATTATTCGTAACATTACACAGTAGGATTGGACACCCTTTGTTAAGGGTCTTAAGTAGCTGATAATGAGTTGGCTGGTGACAGCTGGAACTACCTTATAGTCTGGGCAAAAGGGGGCATAGCTACTAAACCTGTACCAGCCTTCCCCAGGTGTGTGTGTGTGTGTGTGTGTGTGTGTGTGTGTGTGTGTGTGTGTGTGTGTGTGTGTGTGTGTGTGTGTTTGTGTGTGTGTGTGTGTGTGTGTGTGTGTGTGTGTGTGTGTGTGTGTGTGTGTGTGTGTGTGTGTGTGTGTGTGTGTGCTTGTATATAAATCAAATCTCAAAGTGTGTGTGTGCAGCTACTTGGGCAGGGACACGAAGCACTGGTTGGACAGAAAGGGTGCTGGAGGTTTTGGCTTGACCATTCAGCTAAGATCTCAACCCTATAGCTGTGCCAGTGGGGAGTCTTATTCGGGATCTGGAGAAAGAGGAAGAAACCAGCCCCAGACTGACTGTGGTCTCTGTGTGCCTTTAAGGGGAAATTGCACTTTATAGTGTGTGTACTTGTCATCCTCTCATTGTGTACGTCCCCCACTGTTGCCAGTGGTGAGGATTGAGACTCTTTCATTATGGGGCCATTGTTGTGGTGTCACATCATGATGCAGAACGTATTCACTTAATTTAACACAAATGTCACCATCTTTTCAGTTACCGGGCTTTCCGTTTCTTCAAGTTGGTAAAACATTAGATTCTGTTTTATAACTGGAAACAAAGACTGTCATGTGAGATAAGGAGTAGTGTCCACTTTTGCAAAAGTTTCTGAAACTTGTTCATTGAAATGAAATTTAGATCAAATGGCATAGACCTGGAAAATAGAGTAAACAAAAGAATATTAAGAGTCATGGACCCAAGAGACCATGTGGAGAACTAGATTGCTAAAGGTATTTAACACAATAAAAAGTATAATAGACTTCCAATTGCATATAACACTTATGTTTTGATTAAGCATATTACATAAAGATGGTAACAGAATAGGTATCAAGGGGAAAACGAGGTAAGGAGTGAGTGAGGAATGAGCGAGAGTGACTACACTGAATTTTATGAAGGCATACACTCACATGTGTCTGCACTGGAACTTATACTGCTTCTTGATAAAAAGAAAAACTTGAACAGGTTAATTAACCACATTCAATTAAAAAAATCAGTACATAACAGTTAGAGAGTAATATTATGTGCACAATTTAGTTATAGACTTATTGTGGTACAACATTACTCTCTTCTCATTTACAAAAATCCCAGAATGTAATATGGTGATGACTGAAGAGAGATCAGCAGGGCAAAGATGTTGATGAAATAATCTAGTTTACTGGCAGTCATATATAAATAATGCAAAAGGTGAACATTCATGTTAGAGACAGGGGTGACAAAATTATTTGTGATACAGAAGTGTGTGTGATCATCCATCAGTCATGCAGTAGTTCTGTATAGAGATGAAGGAATTAACAAACAGTATAGGGTCTTAGAGATGATGTTACACATTCTGATAGTCTGGCAAGAGGGAGTGCCTGCATGAACTGAAATAAGAACAGAGGGCCCTTGGAAACTTTACAATACATGTAATCTACTTAAGGCCATTTGAGTCCAACAGGAAGATTTAATATCTGTAAATTCATTTTTAGAACTATTGTGTATGCGCTACAAGTAATAATAATGAGCTAGAGCATGGCCTAAAACCAGCAGCGTGTTCAAAATAACACACCACAGTGAAAGTAAGTGATAATGGTCAAAGAGTGACACCAGGTACAACAGCAACAATCTCAATGTATAATGGTGGGCGTTTATGCTCTTTGTAAGCTAAATGAGCAAAGAGAGAAATCAATTTGCTTTTAGACAAGTTTGTTTTACCTTTCAGATCATATCATTTTAGCCATGTATTTAAGGCAGCTGTAAAGTGTATTATACATTATACCTGTAATATATTTGAGATGTAATCTATATTGAAAAATATCAATCTCTGTTTAGTCTACATCTTCATCTTTTCATGTCCTCATAGAAGCTTAAGCCTCCAAGATGAGTTACATCCAAGCCATCATAAGCTTAACCAAAACACACATCACTTGGCAGCTTTGGTTAAGAAATTCAGAGCAGATCATACATTAAAATGGATTATAGTCAAATACTAATGTACATATGAATTATAATACAAGTGTATTACAAAGTGGAAGATTATAAAATATTGATACTGTAGATTTCTAAATACTAATGGGTATCAAAGAACAATTTCATGGAAGTTGCAGGCCATCAGAGTTTTCATTTATATTATTTCAATATGTCAAATATTTCTAACAATAATTGAAACAGACATATAACACTGCTTGTTTGAAAATTTGCCTTTTTTCTGTATTGACTGGCTAACAAACCCCAGGATTCATGAAGCCTCCGTGTAAGAGTTATAACTCTTACACGGAGGTTGCAGTTAAACAGAGTGATGTCAGCATGCTTTGCATATTCATGAGAGCATGCTGAATCACACCTAAGTCTAACACGGTCTATGTAAGACAGTAGGGGGCGTGTCCATAGGCTGAGCCCTGCAAGCGGACACGCCCCCAGAAGTGTAAAAGTGCCCAAAGTAAACACCCACAACAGAGTCCACGGAAATGTGAATAAACACAACACAACACATGCCCCCACAGACTATGAATATAAAATATATATAAATGAACATGTTATATATTTTTTTAAATTGTAAAGATGTTTAACCGTGAATGCCCTCGTTTGCGCGGGCGTGCCCGTAGCGCAGCTACAGTTAGCAGTCAGTGGGAAAGCATATAAGAACTAAATATGCAAAATAAACGAGGAAGCAATAGCATAGTGGTAGAGATGTTGGCTGAAAAGCAGGCATTCATGGTTTGAGCCCCCACAACACCAATTTTTTTTTTTTAAAATAAGCAGGAAACAAGTCCCTGACAAATATGTACACATAAAACCACAATTTATGTAAAATGTAATGAAATAGCCCATTTATATTGAAGACATGTGAGGTAACAAAAGAAGAAAAAAATGCCAGATGTGCTCATAGCTGAGCTACAGTTTAACAGAGTGAGTGTATGTGCCCGTAGATGAGCAGTGGTTTAACTGACGCAAAATGAGTGCCCGTAGCTGAGCAGTGGTTTAACACTCTAAATCTATGTGCCCCTAACTGAGCTGAGCGTAATATGCGTGCCGATAGCCAAATGAGGCTTAAAGCAGCATACCCCATTTGCACGGAGCTGCGCACCGCGCAAACGAGCTAACCGATGGGCAACGTTGAGCAAGCCGTATCAATACTGCCTTTACACAGACACACCCCTCAGCATGTCTAGACAGTCATGAAAAATGTTCGAACCCAGGATACTATACACAATAGTCAAGGTACAGAACCACTAAGCCATGACAGCAGTACCTGTACATGCAATAATAGCTAATATATACGAATGAATACAAACTAGAGCATGACAATGCAGGTTTACTGAAGTTGATACAATTCCAAAATGGCCAATCACAGATATGTACGGGAAAAACGGACTATATAAGCCCCATAGGTGGGAATACACAGCATAAATGATTGTAGAACTGACCTGCAGGCAGAATGACAGGAGTAGGAGAGGGTAGGCGCTTTCGAGCACAGAGGTGGGGTGTTGAGGAGTCCAGGTACATGGTCTGGCTCCTAGTCCATCATCATGAGGCCCAACTCATGCAGGGCCAGGTCCTCTGGGGAGCAGACAGGGCTGAGGCGTGGGACCGGTTGGCTCATGATCTCACCAGTGCCACAGGGATTCCAAGGACTGGTGAACAGGTCCATCACCACCATGCGGACCTGAAGAGACGCAAACAGGACCAACTGAACCTTTGGATCCAGGAGGCCCGGCAAACACCCAACGCCCCACTACTGAGTAAGTAACATTTAATTATGTATGTAAGAAATTAAACTAGCTGATATTATGGAGATGTGTATTCCAATATTACTTCATTTATATTACAGCTGCAGGTGTCCGTTCTGCGAACCGCAGAGCCTATGGCGATAGGCTGGTGTGGTTGCACCACCAGGCAGGTCAGTCATCCACTACCAGTAACTGTAAAGAAATATAAAAGTATGACAGTCAGCAAAAGAGTGCAGTGTAGTCAGTAAGGATTAGAATCTGCAAGTAACAGTGTGAAAGTGTATGCAAGTATTGCTTGATTACAAAAGTGTGTTTCAGCCTGTAAGTTTAACCTAAACATGAAACTGTCTAACATATATTCTGAAATAAAAATGCCCTGCCTGTAAGAAAATAGTACACAACCTGCAGCAGGCTGAAAAGTATAGCTGCAGAAGATGATGAAATCACATGTGTGAAATATATCCCTGTGGAAATACTGAAACATGACAGAAGTGAGACTGCTGGAAAGGATTGTAATAACTACTGGTAAAACATGTCAATAAAGCCTAAAAGTACCATCCTGAATAGTAACATGAAAGCAAGTGAGAGAGTGTGAGAAAGTGTCATGAATCCAGCAATACAGTAGTAATAACACCTGAATAAAGTATACTGCAGTCAAGACAGAATGAAATGCATGTGAGATTCAAAACCAAACAGCAAAATCTGTTCAAAGTGTTGCTGCATCTGGAATGTGTATCCCAAAATCTGGATATGTTGCTCTCAGTCTGCAATATGCAGATAGGATGTTTGTCTGATATACCAAACATCCACACTTGTCTACAGCTATATAATGCAAATGTAGCAGGATGATGTAGCTGAACAAAGCTAGATATGAATGTGTATGAAGAACCAGAAAATGTATATTGATGTTGCAGTAACAGTCCTATCACCAAGTTGAAATATTTATCATATAGGAAACTGTAGTTAGAACAGTAGTGTGTATATAACTGTAGCTATTAGAAATGTACAGCATATGTATTGTTATTCGAAGGTGTTAATATTACTTTATTCACCCCACCCTATAACCACATATAACCCATTCCACGTGAAAATAGTATGTGCAATCACAATTAACACCCCTGGACGTTTGTCCTGTTGGGTCATATATATTTGTATGTCTGTTGATGCATCTGCCCTGTTCATACATCCACACCTGATGGCCTGTTGCCATCAATTAACCCTGCATGTGTTTGGACTGTGTATTTCTGTTCAAATTATGCATGTGTTATGCACGCTGTTCAATGGTGTGAATATCTGGGTGTTTGGTTAATGGGAATACTAATGCATGCTGTTACAACTAATTGTGAATGGTATTATATGTCACTAACCCAAACTGTCATGACATAATGCAAAACATAGTACGACAGGGAAGGCGGGTTCCAGCGGACCCACCTCTCCCACCTCAGCTGGCGAGTGCACCTGGCACTAGTGCCGAGTCCGGACCCTCCTCCGGTGGCCCTGTGCCACCTGCGGATGGAAGCGCTGCAGGGGATGGGCTCACCTCCCCTCTGCAAGTGTGGCCGGAGGAGAACCACCACTCACCCTCCGTAGCGTCCGGACTGTGGTGCGTAGGGAGATTCGGGACTCTGTTCTCAAGCCCCTACGCCAGCTCGAGGCACGGGTGGCGCAACTAACGGGCATGCCTGTTGCCCCACCTACATAGCCCCCAGCACAGCCCCGTCCTGGGCAGTGAAGGAACAGTGGCAACTGCCTATGGGTGGGGATATCAGTTCCACTGTTACCATCTGTGGGCTCATGGGCTCTGGATATCCCAACCTCTGTCCCTGTCAATTGTGTAAACCCCCCACATGTGTCATACACCACCCCTGTATGCATCTTGTTTGTTTTGTCTGTTTACCTACCCAACCTACCTCCCCAGCTGTACCGACTTCCTTCACCTGACATACCACTCTCACCTGAAAAAAAAAAAAGGGCACTCTGTACCCACAAAAAATTACACCCCATACATAGCTGCCCATTCCGCACACATGTCTACTGGACATGGAACCTATCAATTACAATTGGCTGTACAACAAGTATTATTGTTGTCCTGACACCTCTCTCAGGGGTGGAAGGTTTCAAATGTCACACCAAATTACATACATATGCACAGCTGTTGCTGATGAAAAAATGGGCAGCTATGGGCCTTACCTACATCTCTCCTGCACATCCCAAGCTTGTTTCCCTACTGTCTTACCCTCTTTGTGACCCCTTTTTCACCACTTTCCTGTCTCCCCATTTTCTTTTCTTTCAAAGAAAATAGCGCTGGTGTGTGCAACAGTAAGCATGTTTAAGCGGTTGTAAGCGGGTGTGTGCTTGTGTGCTCGGAGCTAAACGCCAGTGCGCATGCGTGAGCTCCACGCAAACCAGCGCTAACCCGGTTACAACTGCTTAAAAGTGCCTTAGTCACTTTGATTGACAGGTCCTGTACTCAGTTCAAAAGCAAAATAAAATCCCACTGTGAGTCCCGAACCCAGGAAACAGTAGTCTGCATGACTTACCACTAAGCCATGACTCTTACACAAGAACATTGTGCTAAAATAAATATATCATGTAATAGTAGGAATGAATGTAAAGGGAATATAGATGTGTAGTACACAAAGTATGCTATTTAGAATTACTATCAAAACTAGTGGATTTCCATAATAGTAGTGTGTGAACAGAAACAGCCATGCTAGTTGGAAGCTAGTAGGTAATAATGTCACTATAGCACCTTGCAAGCCACACACATACTCACAGCAGGATAAACACTGCCCATACCCCACAACCTCTTACAGGAACACATCTGGACCAAGTAATAAAATATGTGGAGCAAAGGCCCAAAACCATGGACACATTACAAATAATGTTACAACAAACTCAGACAGTTCAGAGAGTAACAGGGTCTGCACTTTGTGGGATGTTTGGAAGGGTATGCAGTCTGAAACTTGAATGTTTGTCACCATATTCTGACTTGTGCCCAGAGTGACTTGCCAGAAAAAGGTGTGCATGAGATATTGACCAAAATATGAGGCAGAAATGTGGGCAACCTGCAAATATCTGTACACATGACGGGTCTGACACCACCATATTTGAATAGTTAAGAGCCTAGACATAGCAACAGCGAATGACTTACAGGGATGCCCCACAGACCCCATGTGAAATGTACAAACAGTAGGCAGAAAGGTGTAACACATGCAATGGTAACTATGGAGTCCTGAAAGTATTCATCACTTGCATGGCAGAAAAAGTGTAGTAATACATATGTTCATGCTAGCCCACAATCACAACAGCAGCATACCAGACATTTTAATGGGTGTACCCCACTGATATGTACCATTCCATGAGGCATATAACAGATGAACCTGAAAGTCTCTGGGGCCTGCTCAGCAGCATACTCAAATACCCTAATAGATGTCAAGGCCCACACCATGGCCAGACTACACTGCATGCTATAACACCCTAGCAGATATAGCAAGCATTCCAAGGTGTGAATGTACATGGAAAATAGGAAAGCTACAGCAGCACACTACAGTCAAGACACCTAGCAGGCATACAAGTAGTGACTGTAAAGGGCAACTATTGAAGCCTTAGCAACAAAGTGCAAGCAAAAGTGAAAGGAAAGCACACACACATTAACAGTAGTAGTAGTTGTAGGTGTCAGTGTACATACACAATTAGTACAGGAAACTGGAGAAATGAATAGAGGAATGTTAATCTACAACACACCTGGAAATATGAGAGAGATACCAACCTTTACACTCACAGAACATTGTCCACAGCATAACAGCATGGTCCCTGCCCTTAAAATCTGAAAGGGCTACGCCTATCTCACATACCTTTTTATAGCACTGTTCTGAAATCACAGTGAGAACTGCAATCAGTACACAACTGGCTGCATGCAATTAGCAAATGCTGGCAAACAATCGGTGCATAGGCCATCACATGGGCATATGCAGATACCTACAAAAGTATGCTGTACTCCCAATCCACAAATGCAATACTTTCATTGCACCCTGAGAAGGACGTGAGAGACAGACAGAGAGAGAGAGAGAGAGACAGAGAGAGAGAGACTGAGACAGAGACAGAAAAAACTGCAATTAAGCAGATACAAACAAATTGTTCAGCAACAGCTACCTGAAAGCTGACAACTGGGAAGTGGAGCAGCAGGACAGAGAACCAGACAGCAACACAAGCAGCTGTGACAAACACAGGTAATGTAAAGTAATACTATAAAGGTCTACATACTGTGAACCCTCCATATGTGTCATTGGTCTGTATCCATATTTATATGAAGATGTGTAAAGGGCAGGGGACATACAGCAGCTATCAGTGAAGGCTGTACATACATTTGTATGTGAGAGCATCTATGTACACATATCAATGTTGGTTGATTGTAGGTTGTAGTGCCATGTACAAAGTAGGTTTCACAGTTATGTATGTTTAGCAGTATGTTAGTGTGTGTATACAGTATGGTAGACAAATATGTTGATATACCTGTCTAACATATGGATACGTATGTATGTCAACATATGTATATGTGTATATATATATATATATATATATATATATATATATATATATATATATATATATATATATATATATGATATGCATATATGTATACATACATAGAGAGAGAGATGTAGGAATACATAGACAGATGTAGATAGAATATTGTACAAACATATCTATGTAATGTACACATACAGATATAGATATATGTAGATACATATACATAGACAGACTGATCTGACTATCTACAGGTATGACTGTACATGATGACCTGCAACACAGCCTGTCCCACCCCTCTGTCACTCACACCCCCTCTGTGCCCTCCCTCCACATCTATAGCAATATATGTACATCAATATATATATATATGTGTATATGTATGCAGACATATATATATATATATATATATATATATATATATATATATATATCTCAACACACAAATGACCCAAATCAAAAAATAAACAAAAAATCCAACAGCAATAGGCAGCATAAAAACCACGATTCCAACTCGTCTGGCAGGACTCAGCTTCAAATAAATCCAAAAAACCACTTAGCGATAATCAGATTTAATATAAAACGACAGCAAAAACACAAAGGCAACGTAAGCGCTTTCACGGGTCTTCCCGCTTCATCAGACGTATAAACACAACTGCTTCAATGGCATAGATTTTTATATAAGGTGCTTGAATTAATCAATTTAGTCAATTAAGCATTCTGACTCATCAATTCCAGATTTAAAGCGCTACTGCTTTCTAAAACCTAAAAACGCTACAAAACTAAAACTTTATTTAAAATACATGCAGCTAAAATAAACATATGCCTTTATATTAATTTATATAAATGACTCATTTGTTTCATCATACTTAAAAACTTTCAAACCTTATGTAGACATAAAACATAAGACATGAACTACATCTTGCGATATATGTATTCGGAAACACGTACCTCCCTAAACCAAGTGATCCGTGATTCACGAATTAATACATATTCAAAATAGTCTCGATGCATAGCACTGGAACAACCCATGATATCAAATCACATTATTCAGCAAAAGTACCAAAGTAGCAAAAATATATAAAATATATAAAAACAGCAAATTATTTTTGCTATTCTCATGCTGTCGCTCATCTTTCATGACCTCCGCTGCAAGCTATGGACACGTTAAAGCGTAATGACGTGAATTCATGTTGCTACGGTAGTATACTCTCTCTAAAAATACATATGTCCTATCTTGTTCAATGTTTAAAGAAGACATAAGCCTACTCTAGCTAAACATCATCTTTCTCAGTATTAAGAACATCATAATTATACAATTTATACATATATAGACATTAGATATTTACAAAAAATTAGAAATTCATATTATAATATTCCGATAACTCAAATATTGCATATCTGAATGCACAAGCCTGAATTAAATATGAGAGAGCTGTTAAGTAGCTCATTCCATTATATGTGGTACATGTATAGATCCAGTCATTCGTTCATGAAAATTAATTAATCTAGTCATATGTGCATATGAAGCCAAATAGACCTGCGATTACTCTAAACCATCCACATAATCAACTGTGAACTTTGATTAATATAAATTGTATAGTTAATTATATATGAAAATATATAAAATATATAAATAAATAATATAAGTAATGTAAATATAAATAATATTTAATAATTGATGTTTATATGAATTCTAATCTATGAATATTTGAACATTAATAAAAATAAAAATGATATAATATGCTCAAACAATAAAGATCATCTCAATGTCCTGGCCTTTAGAACAGGTTTCAATGAAATAGAATCATTCAACCCCATGCCACGATGCGCTCCAAGCCTGAATATCCATTCAAGCTCAGCATATTCTGTATCATTTGTTATATTACCCAACCTCATATTTACATATTGTATATGAAGAATTTGAAACATGAAGGTATGTGATTCGCCACATTTCATAACATGTTTTGATAGAGCATTATACTCTTCCCTCCTGGCTATGCTATAATAGTGGTCACGAATCCTCTCTCGGAGTGTTCGATTAGTTTTTCCAATGTAATAACAATAACAAACTTTGCAATAGGCCACATACACAAGATTTCTAGTATTGCATGATCCATTCACCTTTAGTTGCCATATCCGTTTAGATTCGGGATGTCTATAGAATCTAGATTCATCTATATATCGCATTGCTTGCATCCATTACATTTCCTGGTACCCATAAATTTGGGGCTACATAAGATTCTATGGCATTGTTAGTCCCATTACGATAACAAAGTTGCTGTTTCAATGTTTTGTTGTTTTATGAATAAATCTCGGTCTATTGCCTAATAATTCTCTAGTTTTGTCATCGACCAACAATATATCCCAACAGTTATCTATGGCTCCTTTAATGCGATCAAAATTAGTACCAAGCGGCAGAATAAATGCTGGCTTATTGTCCACCTCACATTTACTCATATTATCTTTTACCCTATCAGAAAAATATGGCCTGGCAAAGGTATTCCTATTACTGATAACATTTGTACAGATGTTTTCGACCTCATTGTCTCGATAGCCCCTGGCCACAAAATCTTTTTTTAGTTTTTGCAACTCTACCTTTAAATTTTCATCATCATTACAGAGTCTTGCTAACCTAAGCTTGGCCTTTTACTATATTATTGAATACCCTAGGGTTATGCATACCGTCCGATGCAAAAGCGATGGACAATAGCAAGTTTTGAAATCGTTTGTTACTATTTTGTCATTAGACTTGCTAACTGTGACATCCAGGAAATCAATCATATTCCTGGAAAATTGCATACTAAACTTCAAAAAAGTACTAGAGCAGTTCAAATCTACGAGAAAGTCTTGGAGTGATGTCTCAGTACCATCCCACAAGATAAACAAATCGTCCACAAAGCGTCTATGGAACACTATTTGTGGTTGATTCATTAGATGTTCTTTTTCCCATGATGTCATAACTAGATTTGCGTTAGCGTTTGCGCAACTCGTGCCCATCGCTTCGCCTCTTTTCTGTTTGAACAATTTATCCCTAAAGAGAAAAATATTATTCTCCAATACTGTTTCCAATAGGAGGCAGAGAAAATCTGATTTTATCACTTCCATATGACCATCTGTTATGAGTAAATTTCTCACCTTATTAATCCCTACATCATTGGGAATACTTCAGAAGAGTGACTCTACATCTAGTGTAACAAATATTAAGTCCATTGCTGTATCTGCACCTTCTATAAATACAAACAGATCTTTTAAAAATTGTTCAGTATCGCATAAAATATGATGATACTTTCCTAAAACTACTTTAAGTTGTTGATCCAAGTAAATGGAAATACCTTCAGTAGCCCAACCCGCACCGGCTACTATGGGTCTAAATTTCGGATTATTAGGATCTTTGTGTATTTTAGGTAAACCATTTATTTGTGGGATCACAGGGTATTCAACACTAAAATAATTAAACATTTCTTTCGTCAATATGTTTAGATTGTAGCATTCTAATAGGACCCCTCTAATGTTATTTATTATCTGATTGACATCTGCCATGTTAATAAGCTCATACGCTTCTGATTCTAGCATCTGATTCATAGTATTAAAATAGTAGGAGGCATCCATAATGACAATAGGACCCCCTTTATCTGATGGTTTGATTACTATATTAACATTATTTTTAAGATTGAATAATGCTTGACTCTCTTGTTCACTAATATTTGATATAAATGATGCTGAATTGAAGTTAGTATCTTCATAAAAAGCATTTTCAACAGCCCTAACGAACACTTCTACATTGGGGGGTAACTGGGGTTGAAGTTCACTCTTCTTTTTCAAGTTATGAGCATCATGTGTTTCAGAACTAAACATCAATTTTAGTGTTACATTTCTGGCAAACATGCGTAATGCAATAATAGCATCACTTATGTCCACTTTGTTTGTTGGTATAAATCCAAGCCCCTTAGATAATAGGTCACTCTCTGCATCAGATAACTGGTAGTTTGAAATGTTCCATATCAAGTCTTTTGGAACCACATCTTTTTGATAGTATGCATTTGCTGCTGTGGTGCTTCCTTCCTTTTTTGTCCTCGTTGATTGTCCGTATCCGGCCGATCTTCTCCTGCCCGTCACGTATTGGAAATGGAAACCGAGGGATCATTCCCAAATGGATTGTTCACGACAGTTTTTCTCCTTACGCCTGCAGCCACCTGAGTGGTTTGCTCATCATTAACGACTTGTTGTGTTACAATAAAATCAATGTCATGAGGAGATTGAGCGTTGCCATTGTGGCTCCTTCAGCTGTAGTTGAACCATGGTTCATAGGATTAGATTGCCCTCTGCTATTTATATCACTTGAGTCAACCTCTAGATGTATATCAGGTCTGACTGGAGTATTGCGAACTTGGTCTTGCTGTTGTCTATGCATATGCTTTGCATTGTTATTATCACCATAGTTATTGTCTCTAGGCCAAGTAAAAACATTATGTTTAGCAAAATCTTCCAAGTCTCGCGATATTTTCCTTTTCTTTTGATCTAATATTTTGGTCTCATATCTTTGTACTTTCTCAACAAGTTCATGTAGATATAATTAGTCGCCCATCACCATATACTTCAAATAAGTCAGTTTGTTTTCTAATAACATTATCTTTCAAGTCATTTTCAAGTGGTTGAAAAAAATCAATAAGTAATTGCATATACGCTTTACTTGTTTCAATATTAATTTTCTGCCATTTACTTAAAAGGTCAGCATATACAGTTCCATAACTTGGCATGTTTAGGACCCTAAGGCCTCTTGGTATTATATTTAGATTAAGGCTCGCTTCCAAATGGAAACGTTGACATTGCAGACGTTTGTATTTAAAAATGTCATTCTCAATACTCCGTTTAAGTAGCATAACATCATGTTCACTGTTCTTGTTAATTGCTTTAACGTTATTAAATTCACTTACATCAGCCTGTAGTAACGGATTCACTGAATCCTTTAATAAATTGTTCAGACTCATATTGCCATCCTTGTATTGTTCATTCAACTAGCGCTGCGCTGCTGCACCTCCATTTCAAACAAATCTCTCAACACACAAATGACCCAAATCAAAAATAAACAAAATCCAACAGCAATAGGCAGCATAAAACCACGATTCCAACTTCGTCTGGCAGGACTCAGCTAAATAAATCAAAAACCACTTAGCGATAGTCAGGTTTAATATAAAGCGACAGCAAAACACAAAGGCAGCGTAAAGCTTTCCGCGGGTCTTCCCGCTTCATCAGGCGATATAAACACAACTGCTTCAATGGCATAGATTTTTATATAATGTGCTTGAATTAATCAATTTAGTCAATTAAGCATTCTGACTCATCAATTCCAGATTTAAAGCGCTACTGCTTTCTAAAACCTAAAATTACAAAACTAAAACTTTATTTAAAATACATGCAGCTAAAATAAACACATGCCTTTATATTAATTTATATAAATGACTCATTTGTTTCATCATACTTAAAAACTTTCAAACCTTATGTAGACATAAAACATAAGACATGAACTACATCTTGCGATATATGTATTCGGAAACACGTACCTCCCTAAACCAAGTGATCCGTGATTCACGAATTAATACATATTCAAAATAGTCTTGATGCATAGCACTGGAACAACCCATGATATCAAATCACATTATTCAGCAAAGTACCAAAGTAGCAAAATATATAAAATATATAAAAACAGCAAATTATTTTTGCTATTCTCATGCTGTCGCTCAACTTTCATGACTTCCGCTGCAAGCTATGGACACGTTAAAGCGTAATGACGTGAATTCATGTTGCTACGGTAGTATACTCTCTCTAAAAATACATATGTCCTATCTTGTTCAATGTTTAAAGAAGACATAAGCCTACTCTAGCTAAACATCATCTTTCTCAGTATTAAGAACATCATAATTATACAATTTATACATATATAGACATTAGATATTTACAAAAATTAGAAATTCATATTATAATATTCCGATAACTCAAATATTGCATATCTGAATGCACAAGCCTGAATTAAATATGAGAGAGCTGTTGTAGCTCATTCCATTATATGTGGTGTATAGATCAGTCATTCGTTCATGAAAATTAATTAATCTAGTCATATGTGCATATGAAGCCAAATAGACCTGCGATTACTCTAAACCATCCACATAATCAACTGTGAACTTTGATTGATATAAATTGTATAGTTAATTATATATGAAAATATATAAAATATATAAATAAATAATATAAGTAATGTAAATATAAATAATATTATAGCATAGCCAGGAGGGAAGAGTATAATGCTCTATCAAAACATGTTATGAAATGTGGCGAATCACATACCTTCATGTTTCAAATTCTTCATATACAATATGTAAATATGAGGTTGGGTAATATAACAAATGATACAGAATATGCTGAGCTTGAATGGATATTCAGGCTTGGAGCGCATCGTGGCATGGGGTTGAATGATTCTATTTCATTGAAACCTGTTCTAAAGGCCAGGACATTGAGATGATCTTTATTGTTTGAGCATATTATATCATTTTTATTTTTATTAATGTTCAAATATTCATAGATTAGAATTCATATAAACATCAATTATTAAATATTATTTATATTTACATTACTTATATTATTTATTTATATATTTTATATATTTTCATATATAATTAACTATACAATTTATATTAATCAAAGTTCACAGTTGATTATGTGGATGGTTTAGAGTAATCGCAGGTCTATTTGGCTTCATATGCACATATGACTAGATTAATTAATTTTCATGAACGAATGACTGGATCTATACACGTACCACATATAATGGAATGAGCTACTTAACAGCTCTCTCATATTTAATTCAGGCTTGTGCATTCAGATATGCAATATTTGAGTTATCGGAATATTATAATATGAATTTCTAATTTTTTGTAAATATCTAATGTCTATATATGTATAAATTGTATAATTATGATGTTCTTAATACTGAGAAAGATGATGTTTAGCTAGAGTAGGCTTATGTCTTCTTTAAACATTGAACAAGATAGGACATATGTATTTTTAGAGAGAGTATACTACCGTAGCAACATGAATTCACGTCATTACGCTTTAACGTGTCCATAGCTTGCAGCGGAAGTCATGAAAGATGAGCGACAGCATGAGAATAGCAAAAATAATTTGCTGTTTTTATATATTTTATATATTTTTGCTACTTTGGTACTTTTGCTGAATAATGTGATTTGATATCATGGGTTGTTCCAGTGCTATGCATCGAGACTATTTTGAATATGTATTAATTCGTGAATCACGGAACACTTGGTTGAGGGAGGTACGTGTTTCCGAATACATATATCGCAAGATGTAGTTCATGTCTTATGTTTTATGTCTACATAAGGTTTGAAAGTTTTTAAGTATGATGAAACAAATGAGTCATTTATATAAATTAATATAAAGGCATATGTTTATTTTAGCTGCATGTATTTTAAATAAAGTTTTAGTTTTGTAGCTTTAGGTTTTAGAAAGCAGTAGCTTTAAATCTGGAATTGATGAGTCAGAATGCTTAATTGACTAAATTGATTAATTCAAGCACCTTATATAAAAATCTATGCCATTGAAGCAGTTGTGTTTATCGCCTGATGAAGCGGGAAGACCCGGAAAGCTACGTTGCCTTTGTGTTTTGCTGTCGTTTTATATTAAATCTGATTATCGCTAAGTGGTTTTTTGGATTTATTTGAAGCTGAGTCCTGCCAGACGAGTTGGAATCGTGGTTTTTATGCTGCCTATTGCTGTTGGATTTTTTGTTTATTTTTTGATTTGGGTCATTTGTGTGTTGAGAGATTTGTTTGAAATGGAGGGTGCAGCAGCGGCAGCGTTGGGTTCGAATGAACAGTATAAGGATGGCAATATGAGTCTGAACAATTTATTAAAGGATTCAGTGAATCCGTTACTACAAGCTGATGTAAGTGAATTTAATAACGTTAAAGCAACCAACAAGAACAGTGAACATGATGTTATGCTACTCAAACGGAGTATTGAGAATGACATTTTTAAACGTCTGCAATGTCAACGTTTCCATTTGGAAGCGAGCCTTAATCTAAATATAATACCAAGAGGCCTTAGGGTCCTAAACATGCCAAGTTATGGAACTGTATATGCTGACCTTTTAAGTAAATGGCAGAAAATTAATATTGAAACAAGTAAAGCGTACATGCAATTACTTATTGATTTTTTTCAACCACTTGAAAATGACGTGAAAGATAATGTTATTAGAAAACAAACTGACTTATTTGAAGTATATGGTGATGGGCCGACCGAATTATATCTACATGAACTTGTTGAGAAAGTACAAAGATATGAGACCAAAATATTAGATCAAAAGAAAAGGAAAATATCGCGAGACTTGGAAGATTTTGCTAAACATAATGTTTTTACTTGGCCTAGAGACAATAACTATGGTGATAATAACAATGCAAAGCATATGCATAGACAACAGCAAGACCAAGTTCGCAATACTCCAGTCAGACCTGATATACATCTAGAGGTTGACTCAAGTGATATAAATAGCAGAGGGCAATCTAATCCTATGAACCATGGTTCAACTACAGCTGAAGGAGCCACAATGTCAACGGCTCAATCTCCTCATGACATTGATTTTATTGTAACACAACAAGTCGTTAATGATGAGCAAACCACTCAGGTGGCTGCAGACGTAAGGAGAAAAACTGTCGTGAACAATCCATTTGGGAATGATCCCTCGGTTTTTCCGTTTCCAATACGTACGGGCAGGAGAAGATCGTCGGATGTGGACAATCAACGAGGACAAAAAAGGAAGGAAGCACCACAGCAGCAAATGCATACTATCAAAAAGATGTGGTTCCAAAAGACTTGATATGGAACATTTCAAACTACCAGTTATCTGATGCAGAGAGTGACCTATTATCTAAGGGGCTTGGATTTATACCAACAAACAAAGTGGACATAAGTGATGCTATTATTGCATTACGCATGTTTGCCAGAAATGTAACACTAAAATTGATGTTTAGTTCTGAAACACATGATGCTCATAACTTGAAAAAGAAGAGTGAACTTCAACCTCAGTTACCCCCCAATGTAGAAGTGTTCGTTAGGGCTGTTGAAAATGCTTTTTATGAAGATACTAACTTCAATTCAGCATCATTTATATCAAATATTAGTGAACAAGAGAGTCAAGCATTATTCAATCTTAAAAATAATGTTAACATAGTAATTAAACCATCAGATAAAGGGGGTCCTATTGTCATTATGGATGCCTCCTACTATTTTAATACTATGAATCAGATGCTAGAATCAGAAGCGTATGAGCTTATTAACATGGCAGATGTTAATCAGATAATAAATAATGTTAGAGGGGTCCTATTAGAATGCTACAATCTAAACATATTGACGAAAGAAATGTTTAATTATTTTAGTGTTGAATACCCTGTGATCCCACAAATAAATGGTTTACCTAAAATACACAAAGATCCTAATAATCCGAAATTTAGACCCATAGTAGCGGTGCGGTTGGGCTACTGAAGGTATTTCCATTTATTTGGATCAACAACTTAAAGTAATTTTAGGAAAGTATCAACATATTTTATGTGACACTGAACAATTTTTAAAAGATCTGTTTGTATTTATAGAAGGTGCAGATACAGCAATGGACTTAATATTTGTTACACTAGATGTAGAGTCACTCTTTACGAGTATTCCCAATGATGTAGGGATTAATAAGGTGAGAAATTTACTCATAACAGATGGTCATATGGAAGTGATAAAATCAGATTTTCTCTGCCTCCTATTGGAAACAGTATTGGAGAATAATATTTTTCTCTTTAGGGATAAATTGTTCAAACAGAAAAGAGGCGTAGCGATGGGCACGAGTTGCGCAAACGCTTACGCAAATCTTGTTATGACATCATGGGAAAAAGAACATCTAATGAATCAACCACAAATAGTGTTCCATAGACGCTTTGTGGACGATTTGTTTATCTTGTGGGATGGTACTGAGACATCACTCCAAGACTTTCTCGTAGGTTTGAACTGCTCTAGTACTTTTTTGAAGTTTAGTATGCAATTTTCCAGGAATATGATTGATTTCCTGGATGTCACAGTTAGCAAGTCTAATGACAAAATAGTAACAAACGTATTTCGTAAAACTTGCTATTGTCCATCGTTTTTGCATCGGACGAGTATGCATAACCCTAGGGTATTCAATAATATAGTAAAAGGCCAAGCGCTTAGGTTAGCAAGACTCTGTAATGATGATGAAAATTTAAAGGTAGAGTTGCAAAAACTAAAAAAAGATTTTGTGGCCAGGGGCTATCGAGACAATGAGGTCGAAAACATCTGTACAAATGTTATCAGTAATAGGAATACCTTTGCCAGGCCATATTTTTCTGATAGGGTAAAAGATAATATGAGTAAATGTGAGGTGGACAATAAGCCAGCATTTATTCTGCCGCTTGGTACTAATTTTGATCGCATTAAAGGAGCCATAGATAACTGTTGGGATATATTGTTGGTCGATGACAAAACTAGAGAATTATTAGGCAATAGACCGAGATTTATTCATAAAAACAACAAAACATTGAAACAGCAACTTTGTTATCGTAATGGGACTAACAATGCCATAGAATCTTATGTAGCCCCGAAATTTATGGGTACCAGGAAATGTAATGGATGCAAGCAATGCGTATATATAGATGAATCTAGATTCTATAGACATCCCGAATCTAAACGGATATGGCAACTAAAGGTGAATGGATCATGCAATACTAGAAATCTTGTGTATGTGGCCTATTGCAAAGTTTGTTATTGTTATTACATTGGAAAAACTAATCGAACACTCCGAGAGAGGATTCGTGACCACTATTATAGCATAGCCAGGAGGGAAGAGTATAATGCTCTATCAAAACATGTTATGAAATGTGGCGAATCACATACCTTCATGTTTCAAATTCTTCATATACAATATGTAAATATGAGGTTGGGTAATATAACAAATGATACAGAATATGCTGAGCTTGAATGGATATTCAGGCTTGGAGCGCATCGTGGCATGGGGTTGAATGATTCTATTTCATTGAAACCTGTTCTAAAGGCCAGGACATTGAGATGATCTTTATTGTTTGAGCATATTATATCATTTTTATTTTTATTAATGTTCAAATATTCATAGATTAGAATTCATATAAACATCAATTATTAAATATTATTTATATTTACATTACTTATATTATTTATTTATATATTTTATATATTTTCATATATAATTAACTATACAATTTATATTAATCAAAGTTCACAGTTGATTATGTGGATGGTTTAGAGTAATCGCAGGTCTATTTGGCTTCATATGCACATATGACTAGATTAATTAATTTTCATGAACGAATGACTGGATCTATACACGTACCACATATAATGGAATGAGCTACTTAACAGCTCTCTCATATTTAATTCAGGCTTGTGCATTCAGATATGCAATATTTGAGTTATCGGAATATTATAATATGAATTTCTAATTTTTTGTAAATATCTAATGTCTATATATGTATAAATTGTATAATTATGATGTTCTTAATACTGAGAAAGATGATGTTTAGCTAGAGTAGGCTTATGTCTTCTTTAAACATTGAACAAGATAGGACATATGTATTTTTAGAGAGAGTATACTACTGTAGCAACATGAATTCACGTCATTACGCTTTAACGTGTCCATAGCTTGCAGCGGAAGTCATGAAAGATGAGCGACAGCATGAGAATAGCAAAAATAATTTGCTGTTTTTATATATTTTATATATTTTTGCTACTTTGGTACTTTTGCTGAATAATGTGATTTGATATCATGGGTTGTTCCAGTGCTATGCATCGAGACTATTTTGAATATGTATTAATTCGTGAATCACGGATCACTTGGTTTAGGGAGGTACGGTTTCAATACATATATCGCAAGATGTAGTTCATGTCTTATGTTTTATGTCTACATAAGGTTTGAAAGTTTTTAAGTATGATGAAACAAATGAGTCATTTATATAAATTAATATAAAGGCATGTGTTTATTTTAGCTGCATGTATTTTAAATAAAGTTTTAGTTTTGTAGCGTTTTTAGGTTTTAGAAAGCAGTAGCTTTAAATCTGGAATTGATGAGTCAGAATGCTTAATTGACTAAATTGATTAATTCAAGCACCTTATGTAAAATCTATGCCATTGAAGCAGTTGTGTTTATATCGTCTGATGAAGCGGAAGACCCGGAAAGCGCTTACGTTGCCTTTGTGTTTTTGCTGTCGTTGTATATTATATCTGATTATCGCTAAGTGGTTTTTTGGATTTATTTGAAGCTGAGTCCTGCCAGACGAGTTGGAATCGTGGTTTTTATGCTGCCTATTGCTGTTGGATTTTTTATATATATATATATATATATATATATATATATATATATATATATATATATATATACATATAGATATATCTATATATATATATATATATATAGAGAGAGAGAGAGAGAGAAAGAGAGATGTATATAAATTCTGAGTGAGGCACATGTGTACAGATATATTGCAACAGGTGCCTGGTGACAAAGGCATGGAGTGAACACCAGTGTCAAAACCGGAGTACCATACAACATTCCAGATCACCTACACCAGTAACCACCAGATATGTGATTGGCTGCCCACCACTGCATGTGTCAGGGGTGAACAGGGTCATAAATGTGAACAATAGTGGCCCCAATGATATTCACAGTGGCACACTATCCCTGGAATACCTGCACATGGTATATGTCAGCGGACATGGTGTGTCAGCTATGGACATGTAGGTCAGTGTACCCCTCCACACTACATAATGGATGCCATGGTATGGACCTCACATGACAGCTACAGATATGGAGAAGGACACAGTGACATGTACAACACTGTCACAATGCAATCAAACACATTAACAATGCACAGTGACTGACAACACCACAGAGTACACATATGCTACCCACATAGAGGTTACCACTCCCAGATTTACATATGTAAGTCACACCCATGACAGATGTCCAACAACCATAGTAACACCTCACACCATCCACAACCTAAATGTCTGCTGTGTGTCGTCCGTGCCACTGCAATAGAGTGCACATGTGGAGGTAAGAGTTCCTACCCACAGATAAGACATACCCTGCAATAAACCACACAGTGTTAAGAAGCAAGACTCCCCATGAGTACATGTCACACATACCCCTGCTGAATGTTAGTCAGATAGGTAATATGCCACATGAGTCACCCTGTGTAACTGTGTGACAGCAGCAGGTACCATCACACCACATGTGTCACAATGGTCAGGGTAGCAGAACAATACACTGCTGTAGTCTCAGAGGCAATAGCATATTGTATAGTATTGTATTGTAATGTATTGTATTGTGTTGTATTGTATTGGTATGTTGAGGTGCCTCCTTCGTGGAGTGGAACCACTGCTGCTGTGCGCCAGTGTACAGGTACATATCCTGTAGTCAGGCTAGTGTTACATAGCACTTCTATATGTGTGTTTAGCTCCTGTCAGAGTTTATGTAGCATGCAACTGGGGATACCATCAGGTCCCATTCATGTTGTGTATTCTGCTGTCCTGAGGGTGGCTCTCAACTGGACATCTGTGATGACAGGGAGGTTACAATCAGCTGGGATAACTATGTCTTATTTTGGGGGAGAGGGTGGGATGACACCTGCACTGAACCTGTCTGGCACAATGTTGTCGATATCTGTGGTGTCAGTGAAATATTTGTTGTTGTGTACTAACTATGGGCATAGAGAATGGATCCTGACCAGGTTGCTAACATACCTGAAGAAGGCCTTCTGGTTATCTGTAGTGTCCCTCTTGATTTCCCTCTCAAAGTTGCCCATGGATTTTGTATGATGGAAAATAGATCCTTACTAGTGCTGCTCAGACATGCCCTCCCTTTAGGGAATTATGCTCTGTCTTGCAGTAGCTTCCATCTTCTGTAATACAATCTGTCTATGGCTGGGGTCCACCAGACAGGATGCTGTCCCTTTGTGGAGAGTGTCTTGGTCATATATGGGATTGCATGATCCATGCATTCTCGGAGATGTCTGTAGAAAGCAATTGTGTAGGGTCAGCATTGTGGGTTGTATCTGCCACTGGCCCAGTGGGCTGAAAGGATACCATGTCACTGTTACAAAGTGTAAAGTTTGTATCTGTAATGTTATGCACTATAGTTGTTTGTGCTGGTGGTGGAGGTGGGATATGTATATCCAGGGCAATCAGTGTGTGGTCAGCTCACAGTAGTTGATGATGTAGGCCATACAGTACCTAGATACAAACTCCCAGAGTGAGGAGGTGCTCTGACCTGAATCAGTGTTCTGACTGCTGGGGTTTGGTAGTATGTCATATGGAGTGTGCCAGGTACTGTTGCACAGTTGCTGGCTGAGCACTGATACCTGGACATCTACATGTGTATCCACCAATAGACAGACAGATGCTACATATGTGAGATAAGTTGTATCATAACAGTCGAGTAGCATGTGTAGTATGTGTGCCAAATTCTGCTGACATATATTGCTGATACCAGGTTATTTTCTTTCTCAGGTACATGGCCCACCCGCGGAATCCCACCTACTCCTCGGCTGAGGAAGAGGAGATACACCAGAGCCTGGTGCAGGATTATGCAATACTCTTTTCCCGCACCAGCCAGAATCAGCAGGAGAGGGCTGCACTGTGGCAAGACCTTGTCCGTCGGGTAAATGACATAGGCACGCATAATAGGACATATGAGTAGGTACGACATCACTGCAGTGATTTAATCAGACATGTCCGTCAGCGTGCTTCAGATATCCACAGGCAACAGGTCGCCACAGGTGGTGGGGGGACTACACATCCCCCACTCACCGGACTGGAGGGACTACTCATGAGTGTAGTGGCTCCAGTCTGCCAGCAACAACAACAGCAGCAGACATGCATTATGATGGAGGCTGGAGCCACGCAGCAGCAAGACAGTGAACGTGCAGGTAATATGCCATATGTATAGTTGACTGTTGTGTACACTGGTAGTTAATGCATGTGTGAGGTGTGTCCTTGGTTTGTAACTGTCACCATAGTATTTAATGTGCAAGTGTGATATCCTCAATAGTAGCAGCTGACCTGTGAAAGGCGACTGTTGTACTACTGACCTGTATCATACTCAGTAACAATGGCACAGTTGTGCCCACCGACATTAGTTTCTTCACGTCTGCAGGACCCTCTGGTATAACAGCAATGCAGCCTATCCATGCTGGTGAGTGTGTATTAACAATTCCTGTAATAGTGTTGATAGTAATAGTACTATTTGGCTCACTTAGTAGTGCTCTTTGTATGCATGTAGGTGTGTCTGTGTCTGTGTGTTGATATCACGCATACTGAGTAATGTACAATTGTGTGAAACTGTGTGCATGTGTGCATGTGTGCACCTGTGCATGTGTGCATGTCTGCATGTCTGCATGTCTGCATGTGTGCACCTGTGCACGTGTGCATGTGTGCATGTGTGCACCTGTGCATGTGTGCACGTGTGCACGTGTGCACCTGTGCATGTGTGCATGTGTGCATGTGTGCATCACTGGTAATGTGTAGACATTGTAAACTGTGTTTCCTGTTTCCCTCCCACAGGTTCTGTTGCTGCTCTGGTGTCATGTAGCAGGGAACCTGAATCAGGTGCCATGGGTACTGATAATGATGACATCTATGTAATGGCACAGGAAAGTATGCCAGGGTCTGCCATTGGTCAGCCGATTGACAGTACACAGCTGTCGACTCCATCAATGCGCACAATTATCCTGCCAATACACCCTTTGTCACCAATGTCCCTAGGTGATGGACAGCATACAGTGGGCATTGACCAGGGTCATGTGGTATCTGTGGCACATGCCTCCCCACACAGCAGCCATGGGCATAGCCCAGAGATGGTACCACACAGACATATGTCCAGGGGTTCTCGTGGGAGCATCCGTGGGCGTACTGCCCCTGTCAGACATGCCCACAGAGGTCTTACAACCTCAGCTATGTTTCGGGCTGTCACGCAGGCACAGTCACGTATGGAATGGTACACCAGACAGGGTCTGAGGGAGCTGACAGCATGTCGCACAGCCATGACTGACAGTATGCGTGACATTGCGGCTGCCATCCATGATTTCACCAATGTCATAGACAGACGTTGTGGGGATATATTAGACCAGTTCCACAACTACATGTCCATGAGCCAGGGCGATGGTGGGCAGTTGAGGCGTCGACGTGGCCGTATGCCAGCAACAGCAGCAGCTGGCAGTCGTCGCTGATGACAGCAGGGCCGCGGCCACCCCCGTAGTGCCAGCAGCAGCCCCAGCAATGCTGGGTCTGTGCTGTCATCAGTCTGCCCCAGGAGACCACGTGCACGTGGCTCTGGCCAGGCCTGACAGGGATCTGTGTCCAGTCAACAAACACCTGCTTCTGATGACAGTACCCAGTCTGGGTTGGTACCGGATATGGTCCGTAGCACCCCTGCAAGGCACAGGTACCATGTCCGTGGCCAGAGACACTGATCTGTATGACCTGGCAGGTACAGTCTGTGGCTGTCCACAAACACCAGTATATGGCAGCCATGAGGTGGAACTGTGTGCATCCATACACACATGCGAATTGACAACACCTAGGGCTACCGCACAAACGCACACACTGCATCAACATTGCCTCACCTTCTACTGCTGTCCCTCACCAACACACATACACATACATGTCAATTGGTGGTATCGGTGGCTGACTCAGGCATACCAAGTTCACACCCTGTGCATATGATGAAACTGTGCCACCTCCTGCAATCTGTAACAACTGTGCAGGTATGCACAGGGTGACCACATAGATGTGTAGTAATAGTATCATGTTGCTAACAGTACTGTGTGCTGAATTAATTGTGGGTATATCACAGCATGCCTGATGCAGTAAGTGTGTGATTGTCATGTCCTGTTGTCTACACCCATGGTAAGTACCATAGTTTATCATCTGCACATGTTGGCATACTGGCGGTAATGATGTCAACAGAAGGCTACATACATAGGTAGCACAGGGGATAAGGTAATGAATGTAGTAATACACAATGATGGACAAGTAAATTGCAAGTGGCATGTTGCCCACACTGGACTCTGCAATGCAGATGTTTGAGGATGTTGATATGTGTGCAGTACTACACGACTGGTACAGGACACACAGGAGCACCCTAGCACTGCATGCTCACATCTCATACCATGCTAGACAGCCCCAACACACATAACTAACTGTCACAGGAGGGAGAGTCCTCATATATGTCAGGGATACTGTGGTGGCAGGCCAGGTAGCATACATCCTACTAAGTATGGAACCACTGAGTGAAGGCTCAGTGTCTGTTATTTGACATGTGTATTACTGCAGGTATGAGCACATGGGTTTCCATCCAGTTATTGTACATCCTGACAGTACATGGTCTGTACACTTGTGTGCACTGAGACTGGACCCTAGCCATCTGACCTGTGTATTTCCATGTACATGTGCATAGTGCCTGCATATCTGCAGTGTTACCTACTGGAACTGGTACAGCTTGTTTGTTGTACACTGGACTACATGCAGCCCTGTTTACTGTAGCTTTGTTTGCATGCATGTTTGCTTGCAATTACCCTGGAATACTGATCACACCTGCAATGCATAGTTATAGAGCTTCTGTGGACTCCTAGTGCCATCTGCATAGCTTACTATATGTATGTCCATGTCCCACTTGACAGGATGTCACTGTTTGTCCTGTTCACATGTACATTGCCTGTGACACAGTGCATATGACTTACCTGGCATGTGTCCACATGAGCAGTCATATATGCTACTGCTAACTAATCACAGGCACTACACCTTCACATATTCATCTTCTGTTGAACTACCTGCTTCGCCAGGGACGGCCTGCACCTGTCATCCCTGGGCTTTCAGATATTGGCAAAGGCTCTTGCTACCCCCATAGTGCCTATGTTAGGCAAGGCTCAAATGACAAACCCACCTTCATAGGTATCACAAGGGATAAGAAACTAAGAGTAATACTACCCAACGCCAGAAGTCTAAACCTCCAGATGCATGCACCCAAAACACTCCTTGGCATGGAGAACATCGATATCTGTGCAGTAAGTTCAGGGCTACTGACAGCACACCAGCACTACCAGGTTTAACCTGGTTGATTTCTTTGAAACAGTCACCAAGGCCATTGACGAGGGGAAGGTGGTTCACACAGCCTACCTGGACCTTGCAAAAGCCTTCACAACAATACCCCAATTGGGCATTCTAGAGAAGCTCATCAGCTTAAATATAAGCCCCTATGTCACTAGATGGATTGCACAGTGGCTCAAGGACAGAACCCACATGGTTAGAATTGCTGGAGCCATGTCAGACTCCAAACCAGTTACGAGTTGTGTCCCACAAGGCTCAGTCCTGGGACCTCTCTTGTTTGGTATATATTTATTGGAGGTACAGGCCAACACGGACGGACTGTGGCTGACCAAACATGCAGATGACTGCGAACTGGCCACCATAATCAGCTCTCCAGCCGACACAAGCATCTTCCAAAGGGGCATCATAGAAACAGGCAACTTGTGCCAGAGCCATGGCCTTCAGCTGAACAGTGTTTAGAAAGGGGAATGTGCATCCTGTAGTCTGTTCACCTAGTTGCCAAAAGGGACATTGTCCTCACACACACTAACCCCCCTCAGCCAAAAACACACACTTGCCAATTGGAGTATTCAAACCCCTATCTGGCTATGTTATGACACTCAAGACAGACACATTAGCAGAGTGTGCTATTCGCATTACTGGAAGGTTTTCCTTCTCTTGCTGTACTTATAGGGTGCTGACATCATCAGTGTTTAGAAAGGGAAATGTGCATCCTGTAGTCTGTTCACCTAGTTGCCAAAAGGGACATTGTCCTCACACACACTAACCCCCCTCAGCCAAAAACACACACTTGCTATTTGCAGGATTCAAACCCCTATCTGACTATGGTATGATACTCTAGATGGACACATTAGCAGAGTGTGCTATTTGCATTATTGAAAGGTTTCCCTTCTCTTGCTGTACTTATAGGGTGCTGACATCATCAGTGTTTAGAAAGGGAAATGTGCATCCTGTAGTCTGTTCACCTAGTTGCCAAAAGGGACATTGTCCTCACACACACTAACCCCCCTCAGCCAAAAACACACACTTGCCAATTGCAGGATTCAAACCCCTATCTGACTATGTTATGACACTCGAGATGGACACATTAGCAGAGTGTGCTACTCGCATCACTGAGAGGTTTTCCTTCTCTTGCTGTACTTATAGGGTGCTGACATCATCAGTGTTTAGAAAGGGAAATGCGCATCCTGTAGTCTGTTCACCTACTTGCCAAAAGGGACATTGTCCTCACACACACTAACCCCCCTCAGCCAAAAACACACACTTGACAATTGCAGGATTCAAACCCCTGTCTGACTATGTTATGACACACGAGACAGACACATTAGCAGAGTGTGCGATTCGCATTTCTGGGAGTTTGTTCTTCTCTTGCTGTACTTATAGGGTGCTGACATCATCAGTGTTTAGAAAGGGAAATGTGCATCCTGTAGTCTGTTCTCCTAGTTGCCAAAAGGGACATCCCTCTCACGCACAATTGCACACACACTACCCCCCCTCAAACAAACACACACACTTGCAGGATTCAAACTCCTACCTAACTATGTTATGACACTTGAGACGGATGCAGTAGCAGAGCGCGCTATTTACATTACTTGGAGGTTTCCCTTCTCCTGCTATACTTATATAGTGCTGACATCATCAGTGTTTAAAAAGGGGAATGTGCATCCTGTAGTCTGTTCTCCTAGTTACCAAAAGGGATATTTCTCTCCCACAGACGTACACACACACCAACCCCACTCACAGACACTGAGCATTTGCAGGATTCAAACCCCTACCTAACTATGTTATGACACTTGTGACAGACTCATTAGCAGAGCACACTATTCACATTACTGGGAAGCTTTTTTTCTCCTGCTGTACTTATAGGGTGCTGACATCATCGGTGTTTAGAAAGGGGAATGTGCATCCTGTGGGGAGGCAGACACCAAGCACACTCTGGCTTAGCTGTCATTCCCTAGGGCAAACAGCCTTGTGTTGACCTCTACACCCATATGTTTAATTGTCAGATGCACATTATTTGTTGCTGGTAGACTGTTTGCACATCTTTATTGCCATAGCATTCACTGTTTGTATGAACAACTTGTGCATCTGTGGAAGATGTTTGCATATGTGAGGGATCCACTATATCACGTATGTCTCTGTAGTCATTTAACTGTGTGCACTGGGCAGACTGCTGTAATGTGGTTGGTTCCTGGAATAACACATAAAAATACCAGATATGTGTGTCCAACTGCTAAACTGGGATTTGGCCTAAGTGTGTGAGCATGCCCAATTCAGCCTTCCCATGGCATGTTGTCTGACATATGTCTCATTTATCGAAGTGTGTGAGCATGCCCAGTGTGAGCATTCCATATGTTGGACTCTGCAGCCCACTACATTTGTAGATGAGTGTGAACTTCAACAAATATCACCCGTTTATGGTTGTGTGTTGTGTGTCATGTTGTGTAGTTACTGTACAACTGCTTTGTGTGTGAACACAGCAGGATTATACTGTGCCTGCAGTGTTTGCATGGGATACTTTGCATACAGTTGTCAACATCCTTTCACACTGACCTAACACTGTAGTACTGTATAGTGTACTGGTAGAACTTTGACTGTGGTGGACAGTATCTTGGGCTTTAGTGCTATCACTGCTTTACATTTCGATAGTGAGCACAACAGCCTGGTTAGGGGACAGTTGTGTACATCTGACCATGTTGCATTCTGTTCAGATATGAACTACTTAAACCAGGCTTGTCCAACATTGGTATTGTATTCCACAACATAGGTGTACATTTGCAAACACTAGCGATGTGCCCTAGTCCATGTCTAATGCTAGTTGGAGAGTGTGTTTGTCCTTCAACACACATTGTAAGTGGAGTTTGCCATGACATATGCCATGGTTAGTATACTGTGCCTCTGTCTACCTGTGGCATGACAGTGATACCCAGGATAAAGCTACCATCTCCCATCCACTCATCAAGATTCCTATTGAGGAAGATTGATAAGTGACTCTATGGGTAGCCTGTACTGGGGGTTCACTCATGGGTGGGGATGGCTTCTGTGTTATGGATCATGCAGTACAGCTTGTCCTATGTAAGTCAGTGCTGGGGTTCAGGTCTCTCATGTGCATAGCTCACTGCCATTCAGATTGTACAAGGTGCAGCATGTTTATTGATACCAGCAACACAGGCAACACATGGCATCTGTGCAAGCTCTTTGATACTCCTGATGAGGTACTGTTGGGGACTTTACGGTTGATGGAGGTGTCTGCTGAGGTACATCCCACAGGGGCTCTTGTAGTCAGTTGTACCGCTGATGAAGGATGACCTCCCCTTATCTAGATCTGACAACCTTCATGATTAGGTGGGTATATGGTATGTTTCTGTAAACACTATAGCACATGTTTGTCCAATGCAGGATATCTATCACCTTGTGTCCCCAGGTCTCTCATTACATGTTAACTACATAATAGGTTAACACCTATGTGGTAATTGGTGGGCACTGACTGTATATCCACGGGGGTTGACTATACACGTTTCTGCAATTAGCTTGCTGACATGGCTATGGCACCAGTTGTCTGTTTCTATGTGGCCCTTTTGTGGGATGCTTGTGTCAGCTAGTGGATCATATGTGGTGAGCAGTTTGTAGTCCTCTGCAAGCATGTTCGGACACAGTCCTTCCATGTTTGCCTGTACCTATGGGACATATATACCAGACGAGGGAGATCCCAGGACCAAGCCTTGTGGGATGCCAGTTATATCTGGTTTGTAGTCTGACATGGCTGCAGCATGTCTGACCATGTCTGTTCTGTCCTTGGTCTGGTTTGCAACCCCTCTACTGACATAGGGGTTTATATTTAAGCTGGTGAGCTTATCTATAATGAACACATAGGGTATTGTATAGAAGCCTTTGCAAGGTCCAGCTATGCTGTGTGGACCACATTGACCTCATCAATGACCTTAATGACTGTTTCCATTGAGTCAAGCATGTTTAGGGGCAGGATCTGCACTTAAGAAAGCCACACTGGCTAGGGTCTGGTGTCAGTAGGTCCCCAATATCTTTATGTCTGTGGTACATGCTGATCCTTTCCATAGCTGTGCAGACCGAGCTTCTCAGGATTCTGGGGTAGTAGTTTTCAGTATCCATTCAGGCAACACCTTTGTTGAGAAGGACCACTGTTGTTGTACACTGCTCGTTGGGTACATATTCTGTGGTAAGGCTGACATTGAGCAATAGTGTGGTTTGGCATTCCATTCATCTTGGAGTCCATGTTGCACTAAGCCCAGGACACCATCTCATACCATTGCTGCTGTGTGTTTTGCTTTGTAGATGTTGGCTGTTACCTCAGCATCTGCAATGTCAGGGGGCCAGCAGTCTGCTGGGATACATTTGGGGGGGGGGGGGTTGCACTGCACCTGTCAGGATGTATGTTGGCAATATGTGTGTGTGTTTGTGATATTTGTGTGATTCAGAGCATATTTGTGAATTCCCAACATGGTTCCTACCATCAGTTGTGAAAGCCTTGGGATTATCCTTAGTGTCCTGTACAATTTGTATCTTCATAGGTTCATAGGTTCATACTAGGCTATCCACCCTAGGGCATTTGTTAGCCTAGCCAGAGAGTGTGTGGCTTTTGCCACCTCTTGCTATGTGAATATTATGGCCATTTATGATTTGCTTTGCTGTGCCTCTGTCTGGACATGACACAGTGAAGACCCCCAGTGTAACTCTACAATCATCCATCCACTTGGCAAGATTCCTGTTGAAGAGTGTCAGTGAGGGGCTCTGCCTAACATGGAGTGGGATTCTGGTCCAGGGTGTGGGGAGCCTCTGGATTATGTATCTGTCCCACCAGCACATTCTATTTCATTATTTGTTGAGGTTGACATCTCTCACTCTCACAGCTCTGATGGATTTGAGTTTTCTGGGGTGGAGTATGTCCATTACTCCTGTGTTGGGCATGGCCTTCTACAACAGGCATGCAATGCCTCTATGTAGGCAGTATGTGACTGCATTCAGCTGGGGTGTCTACAGCCAGGCAGCATATGACATATATTTGAGACCCTTTATCCTCTTGGTGAGGTACCTTTGAGGTCTTTCTAACTGCTGCAGGTGTCAGGTAAGGTACATCCCATATGAGGCATTGTACTAGATTATGGGTGTGATTAGAGAACAGTATAGGGGCACAATGACCTCTGTTGATGTAGATGTGAATCCTTTTCTGATACGGTGTCAAATGTAGACAGTCTTCCTAGCCACATTGGCAATGTGGGTGTCACATAACAGGTTACTGTCCACTTGTGTCCCTAGGTCCCTGGTTACTCCTTCCATACATAATGGTTTACCACCTATGTGGTAATTTGTGGTACCTTGTTTGGTATTTGGTGGGACATTCATACTGTCCAGTATCTTCAGGATGGCTGGGTGGGGTTCCTGTGTGTGAGAGTGTAGTCTGTAGCATGCTACAGACTGTACAGCAGTCTTGCCTGCAGTTAGTTGCACATGGGTGGACTCCAATGCCTTGTGCATTGTCAGTTACCTGGACGTATGGGTGTCTGTGCTGAATATGGATACTCACCCTCCTTTTATGTTTTGTTCCAGGTTTTGGGGCCATGACACATGATACGTGGTATAACCTGGTAGTGCTGGTGTGCTGTCAGGAGGCTTGCAGCAGATTTCTGTCACTGCACAGACATCGATGTTCTCCATACTGGGGATGGCCTTGAGAGCATGCATATTGGGGTTTACACATCTGGCATTGGTCAGCATTACCCTTATGTTTCTTTCCACTTATGTTTTCTAGGGTGGTGGGTCAGTCTTTTCAGCCTTGCCTACAAAAGGCTCTATGGAGGTGGCAAAGGCCTTATCCAATATTCAGATGCCCAGGGGTAACAGGTGCAAGCCATCCCAAGAACAGCTGCGTGGCTTGTCAAGCATGACATCCCAAGCAGACAGACATTGGATCCCCTTGGAATGACACCAGTAAGTGTGCCACTTGCTATGATTGATCATTCCGTGTTATTACTGTGGCATTATTCTTGGTAAGGGTAGGATGCTGCAAATGGTGAGTGTCATACCGGCCTGGACTACATAATCAGAGAGCTCATCTATGTCTCTTTTCATGTAGTCTAGGGAGGTACATCTCAGGTCATTCACACCAGCATGGACTATGACTGCATCATATTTCTACTTGCTTTGGAGTGACCTGCATACTTCTGTTATGTGGCGTATTGTGGCAGCCTACAGGCAGCTTACTGTACCCTTTCCCTTGTTCAGTCTGGTGTGCGGGACAGCAGTGTGTCTGACTATGGAGTCACCTATTACAACTGTATCAGGCATGTTGTTTCTCCTTCTGGCCTGTGACTGTTTGGCACACCAGCTTTGTGTACTATGTGTTGTATGTACTATGTTTGGAGGTTGTTTGATTGGGTGTCTGCTTTAGAGGCCTCTGTTGGTGTGTTGTGTTTGTAATTTGTGCCTCCAGGAATGCTTTTCTGTGTTTATGTCTTTGGTTTGCAGTTGTGATAGGTCTATGTGGGACTGTATTTGTGGTGTGTGTGGTTACCTTCTCCTCCTGACTAGTTTTGGGAGTACTGAGTTGAGGGAGCTCAGCCTCCAGTTTGTATAGATGGTTGCATCTCTCACATATATTTGTATTTCTTTGGTGGAGTTGGGGGTTGTCTGTGTACTTGGGGCAGGTGTAACATTGCCTCAGGATTCACAGATTCAACTTGTTGTGGCTGGCCTTAGTGGATTGTATGTGTGGACATATTTTATTGCCATACTACTGATAAGTGATTACTTCATTGTTTATGTTTGCTCTATCATGTAGTAGCTTCCTCATTCTCTTGCATGGTTTGGTTATGGCTGGTGTCCACCATGCCAGATGCCTGCGTGTATGGCATTGTGTCTTGTTTTAATTTAGGATTGCATAATCCAAGCATTCCTGGCAGTGTTCATGGAATGGCTGTATTACAGGTTCTGAGGTGTGGCCCATATTTTGCACCTGCACAGGACCTTTAATGGATTCCACATCAGTTTAGAGGAGTGCAAATATTGCTTTACACATGTTTTCCACTGTGGTTTTCTGGCCAGGGACTGTGGTCAGGATTTGTATATCCAGTGTGATTACTCTATGGTCTGGTTTTACCAGTGAGCAATACACTTCTCGTCTTGCCATCCAGTACCCATGTTGCTGATTATCACATCCAGTATGCTTACCCCTCTTGTGGGAGTGGTACATTGTTCCTGGGCCTTTTGGTTTATGGATTCTATGAACTTTTGTCCTACACTGTTGGAGATAGTATAATGCTCCCAGTCTATGTCTGGGTATTTTCAGTCACCCAATATAATGTGGTTTGGTGGACTTGATATATTCATGTATTCCAGCATAGGCCAGGTGCAGTTCCTGGTGTTGGGACAGTAGTCTGTAGCAGGCTATAAACTGGGGGGCAGTTTTAGCCACTGTTACTTGACCATGGCTAGTCCATTCTGCTTGTTGTTGTGGTACCAACATGGGGGTGTGGTTATCCTTGACAATTCTTGCTAGTCACCCTCCTTTTGTAGCTTGTTCCATGTTGTGAGGCTGTACAGCACAGTATGAGGTGTAACCTGGTAGTGTTAGGGTGCTGTTGTGAGCCTTGGCTCAGTTTTCTTTTACAGCACAGATATCACCATTCTCCATACTGGGTGAGTTTAGACTGCATGCATCTTGCTGTTTCGACTTATCCCTTATCTTATTCTTATCCCTTCTGATACCTATGGAGATAGGTTTGTGTTTTGAGCCTTACCTATTCAGGGCACACTGTGGGTAACAACAGCCTTTGCCAGTATCCATACGGCCTGCACTGATAGGTGCATGCCAGTCCTAGCAGGTGGTGCATCATGTCATGCTCAGCATGTCATCCCAGACTGGCACACATTGGATCCCCTTTGACTAACTGCGATACTTCCGCCAATTATTGCACTTGATCATCTCATTGTCATGTTGTGGCATGATGCTTGGTGAGGGTAGGATGTTAGTCAGGGTCCTCAGGTGTGCATATAGTACATGGTGTTACATTACTTAACACATAGCATTCATGCCTCAGGTGGTGCTGCAGGGTTGCCTCTGTCGGATGCGCATATTACACTTCCCTGTACATGTTTGAGAGCAGGTTGTGTCATGTTAGGCATCCCTGTTACTATATGAGTGAGTCAGAGAGGGGGTTCCTACTGAGCCAGTGTATGTGCTATGCGTTGCCTCTTTGCCAAGGCCAGGGCATACTGGGCACACCTCCTTCTGCCTACTGGGGCAGGCTCAGGTTGTTCCTCCTCCAAGTCACGCTCTGCCTGTGATGGCCTTGGCAATGGTGGGGGGCTGTTTGGCCCGGCCCTATGCTGGTCCTGCTGCAGCTGTTTTCACAAGATCATATTATGTAGCATAGCACATACCATGACAATTTGGGTACATGTAGTTGGTGTGTACTGCAAGGCTCCATCAGATGTGTCCAGACACCGGAACCGTGACTTGAGCAGCCCAAACACACACTCTATTACATTACGTGTTTGTGCGTGTGCCTCATTATGGCGTTCCTGTTCAGGTGTGTGTGCGTTTCTGATGGGTGTCATCAGCCATGGCACCAGTGCATAACCTGCATCCTCCACTAGGTGTCCATGCGGGATGTCCCCATTGGCAAATGTCTGGTACAGCTGCGTCAAATGCCAGATGTGGGAATCATGGTAGCTCCCAGGACAGCCAGCACACACATTCATTATTATGCCCTGGGCCTCACACACAATCTGGCAGTTGATGGAGGGAAAGCCCTTGCAGTTGATGTATGCCCTACCCCACTCACCGGCTGGTGCTTTGATGCGTATGTGCGTGCAGTCTATTGCACCCACTACCTCAGGGTATTCTGCTATTTGCTGGAAGAGACGCATATTGCTGGCCAATACCTCACGGGCATTGGGGAAATATACATGATCACTGACATGTGCTGACATGGCATCCAGGAACTGGTGCAGTACCCTGGAGGCTGATGCCTGTGATATCCCCATCATATCACCAGTTGGTCTCTGGAAGGTACCTGTTGCTAGTATTCTTAGGCCAACACATACCTTGGTTTCAACTGGGATGGGTTCCCCTCGGTTGGTTCTATGTGTGAGGCGTGGCCTGCACAGCTCCACTATTTGCTGCAGGAGGTCTCTGTCCACTCTATAGCGCTCTACTATCTCCAGCTCATATAACCCGTGATAGGTGACCCTGGGCCTGTACACTCTTCTCTGGCTCCTCACTGTGGGTTGTCTGGCACCATCTGCATTGTCACCACCCTCAGCAAGTTGCCTATGTCTCATTATGACAGCTATGGCAGCCCCTAACATTTCTGCTCTGAGTTCAGCTTTTTCAGTTTTCACTTCTGATAACGTAACTCCTGTCTTGCAGTGTCTCTTGAGAGAAACATCCTGCACTGCTGTTTGCAGAGTTTTAAGTGCTGGGCTGGGATACTATTCTGCCTGTGTAATTGCCTGCATCTAATTGTTTTCACCTGCTAGCTCCAGCAGTATTCCCTGCTAAATCTGTTGCTTCCTTTTTCCTTTCTGTTTCCTCAAGGTGGAGCCGTGTGTAAACCAGCAGAAACACGCTCACAGTGGCTTACACGCGTGCACACATACTTACATGGTTCAGAATCTGCTTATTTGGAGTAAAACATGTGCATGCCCGCGCAAACAGTGTTAAACATCTCCCAACATGCTCCCACATGCTCAGTATGTCTTACACGCGCGCACACTGCCTTACTCGCACTTCATGGTGCGCACACGTGCGCATACACATCCAGCAAGAAACTTTGGTGTAGGTAACAGTGTGCACCTTCCATTTCTTGACTTTCTCATGCTTAGTTAGTGGCACACCTCCTTCCATGATATCTGTTTGACATCTGTCATGTAACTCTGACCTCCAATGAACTGCATTTCTTTCTACCATTCCCCCCTGTGATGTCACCTATCTCCTACTCTGTTCCTCCCCCTTCTGTAACTCTTACACTACTCAGACTGTGCTCATTTGCTATGTGACAGTGGAATTCAGTATCTTTACACTCATTTGCATCAGATTGCCTACTAATGCTTAGTTACATGTCTTAGACTCAGCTTCCCCCCTTAGGCACCACTACACGGTGGCCATGTTGGTTTTGGTCTGCTGGTCCCTGCATTGACATTCCATGTATTGCATAAACCTACATTTGTAGGTTTAAAACCTTCGTTTTTATGTTTTATACAGCGCAGCCGTTATGCAGGGCTGCGCTGGCTTTAAACATCGGGCAATCGCCAAAAAAAAAAATTATATTTTTAATATATTTGCATCAGGTTACTTTGCCAATGGCCACATATTTGGCCATTGGCATGCTGCCTGACACATATGCACCCTTTATTTGGAGCTGACATGGCTCCATTACAGTTTTTGCAGAAACGTACTCAGTTGTCAACTGAGTACATTTCTGCAGCTAAAACAGCTCTTACATGGGCTGTTCTGGGCTTCCTGGATCGCTAATCATCCTCATTTGCATGCTATTCGGCTGCAAGTGAGGTGATTAGCTTATCCACGCCCACTCCATGTAAGAGCCGTTTTAGCTTATCTCTTACACGGACTTTGGGCTGTTCCTGGATCGCGAAGGCTGCATGGAGTCTTACACTACTCTTAGACTCAGTGCAAGCCTTCGTGAATCCGGCCCATAATGTTTTCAATTTGCTTGTAATCTTCATAACTAGCACGTCTGGCTTCTAAGGAGAGATTTTTTCTGACTTTTTGTTTATTTTAGAAGTGTACTGATGGAGTTCTTTGGATGAGACTCTCACACTGTTTTATTTGTTATTCTTATTTCCGTGAGTCTTTCCCATCAATATGTACTCACAGAAGGTTTTTAATCATCTTTCTAATAGTTCACAATTAACTAAGTATGTGGACTATATTCCCCTGAAACATGAAAACTCCAAATCCCCTACTGTCAAAATAGAATCAAATTCAGTTGAACAATGGACTACACCTCCAGCATTGGACATAGCCAGTACTGTTTGGTGTATGGTTTTATTTCAACATGAGGAAGTTGGTTTAAATTGGGTTTAAAAGAGAACATTGTATTTCCAGTTAGGAATCTGTACTCAGTCAGCTGAAATCTTTTAAGAATAAATTACTAAACTTTTGAAAATTGCAGTTGAAGAATATACATTTTAAGGAATGTTTTAGGCAGATGAAATGTCTTTGGCAGAAACAAGTACCTAAATATTTACACCATTAGAAATTTACACATGGAATTGAATAGAATATCATTTTTCATGACAACCTGTTAGATGCATTTGACAGCACAGTTTGTCAGATTATGGCTACCTTGATTCGAGACGAATAAAAAAAAAGAATTTTGGATTTCCTAACTGCTGCATTAATGGGCTTTAATGAATTTATTTAAATTTATTACTGTTTCATATTCACCATTCTAAGGACTATACTAACATTTTGCAAAAGTCATAAACAGTGCCAATAAGTTTAAAACCATAAGGAGAAAAAGCTGCTATGGGATAAGACAGATTATGAAACAAGAAAGCACACCCATTTCAATGAAACTTTTTGTATGAAAGAACAATCAACTTATTACTGAAGAAAAGTTAATCCTTCACTGCCTGATAACATTGAAGCTCTATTCTTGGACTGTCCCATTCCACATTGATCCAAAAAGATAGGCAATTAGAGCAGTGAGATTTTTTAAGATAAATTGCAAGAAAATGTGCCATGCCTAAAGAGGTCATCAAAGAGATACAGCTGAGGCAAGTGCATTTGGAAATAGATGGTTTTGTGGATTATTTTTTAAACAAAACTCATGTACTGTTTTATCTTTTAATGATGGTGATTTCAACATTTTCAAATACATTTATCTATAACTGAAGAGCATCCCTTTTTAAGAGGTGTTTCACCTTTGTAGCTAGAAGAAAGGTAGATGTTACAGCATTCCTTATTGATGTAAACATTTTCACCTGCAAATTGATTTTCAAAGTATTTGCTATTGTGAAAAGGAGGTACAAATTGAATATGCTAGGCAGATTCTAAGAAGGAGGGTATGCAGCCCCATTACATCCATTATTGATGGTTTTCAATGATTATACAAAATTGACTGTAGACAATTTTTTATCAAGAAAATCTAACCTAACCCCTTTCTAATGTGTCCAAGGATGAGCAGGACTTATTACATGAACTATCACATAGTCAAGCTAAAGGGATGATAAAACATGATAAAGGAGCAGTATAGTACTTTTGGATAATGTGGACTACATAAACTATCACATAGTCAAGCTAAAGGGATGATAAAACCTGATAAAGGAGAGGTATAGTACTTTTGGATAATGTGGACTACAGTGGTAAAAATTAAGCAACTTCTAATGAATGGTTTGTTTCATTCATCAATGCTAAAAAAAGCAGTTAATGGTGCATATGCTAAAATGTATTATTTTTTAAATGATTTATTACTGTGATGTACTATTAATTATCATGATTTAAAAATTTTAGTCAATGTCCCTATCATTTCCACAACATTAAGAATATTGGAAGTATACAATAATTTTCAAGACGTCACACTTATACTAGTCACTACAGCTGTGGCATCTTAGACCAAAGTATTTGTGGTTTACATTTATAATCATTTTAAATGTTTTTTTGATGTGAATTATTTGGTATTAAAAAGTCTCATGACATTTTTTGATTAATTGGGCATATTATTAGAAAGGGTAAAGCATCCATATCCAGGGAAGTGATCATTCCACTGCATACTGCACTCATTAGGCCTATCATTGAGTATAATGCCTCTTCAGTATGTACCAGTCCATATACCTGGCACAACATAAATAACCACAATACTTTCTCACTATGAAAATCAAGGGCCTAAATAATAAAAGGTACATTGAACATCTCAAAGCCCTGTCCCCTTTTTCAGTATCTTACAAGCTACAGAGGGCTGATCTTTGTCTCGCTTACAGTAATTTCTTCTTTCCCCATCCTTTCAGATCTACTACAAATCTACAAGTTGAACAGTAGCAGAAGCACCAGCTCAAGAGAATTCAGTCTCTTCTGCAACTTAGTTAAAGCATGCTGGGGTGATAAATAGTTTTCCAGAGAGTAGCAAAGTGCATTCCTTATTCTGGCAGATGGCTTAACAGTTAAGGTTGTGTGCTTTAGTTCCTTGTATAGGGTATGATTCTCTCTGCCATCATTTGCCTCCTGTGTGACCTTAAGCAAGTCACTTAACCAGATGTTGCTTCTGGGTTGCCCCTAAAAAGTGATTGTGAGCCTACCTGGTTAACAAATAAGATTACTTTTATTACTCTATTCAAGTGTACTCTTGATGAGTGAATACGAAGCTGCAAGTTCTGCCCTGGGATGGCCTTCCTGTCTCTTCTGGACAGGGTTAACAAGTAAATGTCTGTCTGCCTCCCAGAATATTTGTGCTAATATTACAAAGGGCTCTGGGTTAATCATACTTATTTATTTATTTTCTTTTGTTTACCAGGGTGGTCTGACTGGGTGATAGCCCATTTTGAGCTGAGGCACAGGGAGAAAAGCTCCAGTACAGGCCTAAGAATTTGTTACAAAAATTATACAGACAACAGTAATGGGATTGTATACAATAAATATACAGAGAACAATATTTAGAGACTTTTACAAAAACAGTGAACTATATTTAGAAAGTTTTACAAGTCGGTGAGTATTTTCATTGGAAGTGATGAGAAAACATATAAAAGGTAAACATTGTGTACAGAGGATTAGTAGAGTTTGTGACAAATATTAGATAGGGACTGAATGTATGAGAAGAGTTCATCCAGAGAAGACTAAAGTATAGATTCCCAGACTGAACCTACACAAGAATTAGAAACTTACTGAGGATGAATGGCTATGCTAGTAAGTACCTATGAATAAAAGAAACATTGAAATTGAATCAATTATGAAATCATGAGACAATTTAGAAACAACAACTGAAACACATTTTCTTCTCATATTTTAGCACAATCTCAAAAGTGGAAGTAGAAACATGGCACTTGGCCACTTTATCCAATGTGAGCATCCCAGTAATCTGAATGTTTTCATCTTCTTTTCCAATAATAGTAATGCTGACTTCAGTGGCTTCATGCTGACACAACAGCATCATTAACAGAAGTATAATTGTGCCCTACAGAATCAACAAAGGTAAATCAATACATTGACTTAGCCATACCAGCATGCACATCCAAACTATTCACCACAGAGTGAGGCAAAGCTTCTTTCATCTTGAGGAAATCTGGAGATGATTAACAGAGTTCTCGCCAGTGGCTTGGAACAATTTGAATATAAATGTCACCTCTGGTCTTCCTTGAATAATAACCACAGACTCAGTCACTTGGATACACACAGTCAACAAAAGTAGATGAAATAATGATCTGTAAGATGGTTCCTCTCATTTTCACATGTAGGGCTCCTGGGAAACAAAAAAGGTGCTATAGATGCACAAGTAATAAAATGGACCTGAATGCAGTTGGGGCACTTTTTTTTTTTATAACTGTAAAGCATGATTATTGAATACATTGTGTGTGTGCTGAATATAACATTTCCTGCAGTTCTGCAGTTATAAAACTTCTCAGTCTACACACCCTTTAAACAAAAAGGTATATGCATCTTTGTGTGTGTGTGTGTGTGTGTGTGTGTGTGTGTGTGTGTGTGTGTGTGTGTGTGTGTGTGTGTGTGTGTGTGTGTGTGTGTGCATATATGTATGTATGTGTGTGTCTGAGTGATTCAATATTATCATTTATATGGGTGCCACAGGATGATACATATTGAGGAGTATGATCAGGTTACCAGACATAAGTAGTTTATTATAGATTTGAGTCATGAATGTCAAGAAATTCATCTCAAGAAAATTAAAGAGTATGATGAGAGACCCAATCATAATTCTTTGTTGAGCATGACGTTTTATCTCCTCCATGTAGTACCTGTTACAGAGGAAAAAAATACTAATTGCTTTGCTGGCTTTCAAAGCCATAAAGCACGTAGTCAGCACCAGAAAGACAGTGTAACATAGTCCCTTATGTTTGCACTCACCTCTATGGCTGTCAACTGTCCAGATATTCACAGAATGTCCAGATTTTTGCCTCATATGTTTGGTCTGTTCCTCATAAAATCTGTAAGTTCCTGACAAATTTCTGTAGACTTAAGTTACTAAATAATGACATACATTTTATTTTTGGACTGCATATCCTCCAGAAAATGCAGGCAAGCACATGTCCTTTTATTCTAGCTGCTTATATCACCTATCATTCCAGTGGCATTAGCCAAAACATTATACCCAAGCTATGGCCAATGATTAAAATCATATCAATCACACTCCATTCATCTACAAACAGCAAACTACTGCAAGTTCCAGTAAACAAAATATGCTGCATTGTGCCTTTCTGTCCACAGATTCATCAATGGGATCTAGATTTTATAAGAGAAAGTCAGGGATATGTTACTGGTATGAACAGTAGGCAGAAACAAATATGTTTTTGTATTCTGCCACTGTATTTGTTGGTCAGTACTGCCAGATTTGACTGCCTAGCATGAAATGTATCCTTAACAAATTAAGCAGGTGGTGCTCAACATTTGTTAAAAATTGGTCAAACACTATAGTAGCTCTTAACTGATTTGTCTTATTCCAGATATCAGAGGGTAATCACTGAACTCCCTGCCCTACAAATAAATAACCAAATAATACTTTCTATTAAAGTCAAATGTAGAATTGCTAGGCAATAAAAAAAGACCTGCAGATGAAGTAGTAAAAAGTCTTGGCAGTAGAAATGTAGCTAAGACTTCTTTTCTGTATGACTATTTAACATGATGACTGACTGCATCATATCATGAGAGCAGATTATATTTTGTGCATTTCTTAAGCTAAACAAATATTGCAGCTGTACTATATTTAAAGGAAATTTGACGAACTCCAAATTATATGTTGTACCATTCTGCAGCCATAAACTGTTACTACTGCCCCACACTTCAATGGTGTGTGTGTGTGTGTGTGTGTGTGTGTGTGTGTGTGCGTGTGTGCGTGTGTGCGTGTGTGCGTGTGTGTGTGTGTGTGTGTGTGTGTGTGTGTGTGTGTGTGTGCGCATGTGTGTGCATGTCAGGGCACGCACGTGTGTTTCTGTCTGCCTAGGTGGTCACACTAGGAGGGGCTAGTTAGGGAATCAAGAGTATAGATGCATGTGTGGGTGGGGGGTTGTATGTATGTAGCTGTAGGGAATGCCTTTGCTAATTCAATGCATAAGCCACTAAGGAGAACATTATGCAGTCATGTCTGATAGCACTAGTGTGAAATTCAGAAATGCAGTAATAAACTGCTAATGAGGTCTTTCTCACTGCAGTGATAGCTGTCTCTGAATTGCATTTTCTCACTGTTACAGTATGTGTCACTCCTACGTTGAGCAACTAAAGGGAGCAATGAACCTTTTTCTGAATCCCACATTGTCTATTTTTTTGTCTTTTTTTTTGCAATAATTATTTGATTGTTCTGTTGATTATAACTTCTATTATTTTGATTTATTCATTTATTTTGTTTCAAGAGTTCATTTTATAAGGTGAATGACGCAAGTGCCTTAACAAACATTATACAACGACCCCCCATTAATATTCCAAAACGTAGATGCTGATTGGTCAATGTGCACGTTGTAAATCAGACTTATACTAATGGCAAAAGGTCTGGTCACCCGGACTTTTTCCATTAGTATTAGTCTTTTTTTACAGCAACGGAGAATGCAAGATCCCCATTGCTTTTTAGACACTGTCTCACTATGTTAAAGGAGTTTAACATAGCGAGACAGCTTTATAAAAAGTAACAGAAATCTTTCTTTCTCCATTGCTTTTTTTAAAGCTGTCTTGCTATATTAAATGGATTTAGCATAGCGAGACACTTTGTAAAAAGCAGTGGAGATCTTGCTCTCTCCATTGCTTCCACCCACAGCTCTGATGTACTGCGTAAGCATACACATGCACAGTACATCAGAACTGTCACAGAATACCAGACAGCTGTGGCAGGGCAGCAAGGAGGCATTATACAATGCCATTATTTAAGAAAAGTAAGTATTTTTTTCTTAAATAATGTCATTGTATAATAGCAATAACCCACTTCTGGGTGTGGGTAATGCTGGATTTACCCACAGTTGTCTTTGTTTGACCACTCTGGCTTCGCCCTTGTGTCCAAACCACACCAACCATGGGTAAATCCAGCATTACCCACACCCAAGTTTGGGTTATTGCTATAATAAACCATTCCTTTATATATCGTATACCATTCTTACTATGGGTATGCGTACAGCTGCAGAAATTCCTAAAAAATATTATTCTGTGGACAGTAAGCTAAACTCTCAGTAATTTGTTTATTTGACAATTATTTATTTGATAATTATTATCACTGATGGATGTGATTTGTTGTGACATATGATTTCAGCTGTTTAACTTATGGAGAGTGTGAAGAGTAATATTAGAGTTGGTCAGCTGAAATGCAAATTGAATCCACTGTAGAAGTATCAGAATGAATGGCCTCTTGTGGCTGTCTCATGGGTTGTCATTAGAGATTGGCTACAGCTGCAGTGTTGTTAAGTGTCTCAAGCATGTTGACCGAGATAGTATTTTAATGTCAGGTTCATGAAAGTTATATGTCACATGGAGTACAAATTGTATACATTATAAAGCTTTCAGTACACTTTGCATGTTCACTGTTACACCTATTAGCTTTTTTTCTCATATTTAGGTTTATGACAGGCATGCTTAATAAGCAGGAGGGGTGGTATATTTGAGTCTGTTGGACATTTTTCTTTGGTAAGGAGATAACAGGCTATTTGTAAGGAAGTGATGCAGGTGTGAGGAATTGTCTTACATAATTGTTCATTGACTGCAGCACTAGACCTGGGATGTACTTTTGGGCACAAACAGAAAAGGAAAATGGGAATAAAATGCCATTATTAGGAACACTGATATTCATGTTGGAGGAAGTGAGAGGCTGAGAATTATGGAAAAATGTAGTGAAAAATTTAATGAAGTTAGTGAATTGTTTAAAGTGACTGTGGTATTTGAAGCTGACTTTGACAGTTGACATGAAGTTGAGAGGATGCTTTGCTTTTTATTCCCTCTAGGTTTGGCTTTATTATTTTTTGCTTTGCATTTTAAATAAAACAAATAAAAAGGGCTGTTATATTTTTTGTAAGTAGGGTGATCACAATACTCAGAATAACTGGAAGAATTGTGTCATCATTAGTGTGAGATATAAACCATTGGTTAATGTTATTATGAGCAAGTGGTCTTAAAACTGTAGAGAGCATAACAACAGTGCAGTACTCCAGGACTTAATAGCTGCAGTAACTTATTATTAAAAATTCAATCCAAACAAAAATAGTGTGGAGCAAAACAGAAACAAAACAAAATAAGTTCCAAAGGACAAACCACAAGAGTCCTTCTAAGATTAAGCAATTTTGTTCTTTAAAATTTTCACAATAGAACTTCCTCAGAATCTTTTTACAAAATGTTTCCAAACCATTTAAATACTCTCCAGGCTTTGCACCAAAAACACACACAGCCAATCAACTACCATTCAAAGCGCATGCAGCCAATGAAATACAATATTTAAATTAGTTTCAAAAATCTCCAAAAAGAGACATTTCCTGGTATTCAGGACCAATCATTATACACTAACAACAAGCCAATCATAGATCTTAATGGCTTTTTTTTTTACCAAGCAGAAAATAGAACCAATCATAGATCTTGATTTCCTTCTGCCATCAATCTAAAAAAATTGTTAAAATCCATTGTCAAAAAGTGATGTTTGCAAACAGTCTCCCATCCAAATGCTGCCCAGGTTCAATCCTGCATAGCTTGTAAAGTCAGACAAGATCGGGTTCATTTGTTCAAAACTAATGATTCACTCTCAAAATAAAACATTTATGTTAATCATATCATATCATACCCAACACAAAACCACAAGAAAGTGGTTCATATCACACCCAACACAAAATCACAAGAAAGTTTAATAACACAGACCCACTCATACTTTGTAATGATTTTACAGCATGGCACACATCACAAAATGATGAATAAGGCATAGTTTCATTTAAAACCCTATATTGTGATCAAAATAATAAAATGTATATGTAAATGCTTGCATTAAGTAATGGAATACAGATATACAGTTTTGGAGAACCAAATGCATTCTGTGACACACTCAGCAGTTACATCTTGCCAAACCTGAACAGATGTCCGAGATCACAACTTAGAAAAAGGTGTATCAAACATCAACACCACAGAAAGAAGCAAATCCGATGTGTTGTTATGTCAGTATCCTATAGGAATGGCTATGGATCCCCTAACATGGAATCTGAGACTTAAAAATAAAGTGGCATTCTTACTGTGCCATACCTCCAGTCTGTGGTTAAGCAACTCTTGTCTATCACAATTGCCTAACAGACATACCTTACCAGATTCCAACCTCTGCATATCTTGCTCCCTACTCAACACCACTTTGTATTAGCTGCGTCAGCCACAGGAGAGAATAACTTATTTATTTTATTTTTATTTTATTTAACATTTGTTAACTGGGAAAGTCCAACTCGGAACAAAGCCAGTTTTCAGCGGAGGCCCAGGGAGAAATGATCCGGACAAATATCGCAAAGAACACACTTCAATGTGTGAAATAAAAAAGACTTTTGATGGCCATGTGTCCAGCAAAAATTATTCTGAGGGATCAGACGGATGTAGCAAGGTTACTCTTCACAAAGTTGTGAACAAGCCATATTACTGTTTGGTGGTAATCTACATTTGTCCATCCATATTGTTTTGCATGGGTCTACTTTATGTGCTTGAAGTCCGAGAATATCGAACACGATTTTCTCGACACGAGTACACCGAAAGCGCAAAACATCAAAAATGGAAATGGAAATCTCTGTAGGTTGAGATTTCCATTTACTTCAATGTAGTGCAATCTCGGAGTTGGTATATTTAAGTAGTGGGGGTGTGGGGTGCAGGGGGGCTTGCCCCCTGCCTACACTAGTTTGATTTTTTTTTCTTGTGTATTTTTATTTTTTGGACTTGGATTGTTTAACATTTCAATGCATATGGCTCGATCCATATTAATTCGCACTATTAAACTTTCGAGGTCCTAAAGTAGACCCGTTTTGCACATATACAGTCCCAGATTTGAACCAATGCATATTTGGGTACACATATTATAAACGTCAGAATTAATCTCATATGTCACAGTAGAACTCAAACTGCAAATATTTCAAAACCCTTATTTGACTGGCATGAAATCCTCAGTGTGTTGAAAAGCCTCTGTTACAACTAAAAGAAAATATAAACAAATTGATGCATTGTTGCATGTCTCACTGCATCACTATACTTACATTGTGTTGCCCTTGCTGTGGTTAAACAGCTGACTTTGTAAGTCCACAATTTACAGAATTGGGAAGTAACTACATGTGCCACAAAGTCTTACTAAGGCATAACATTATCATTGCAATGTAAATCATTTTTTTTTTGGGATAAAATTAATGGACGAGCATATTACAACTGTGGTAGATGTCATTCACCCCTAATAATAGAGTCACATACAGGCAAACTACTCCATAACTGTGGGTTTTGAACATTTACCTATCTAAATACACAAGCTACAGGATATTGTATTTACTGCATGTGCCACAGGAGAAGTATTACTTCAACTTTGAGACAGAGTATATTTGAAGGCATGACATCATCACAGTGCTACAAAGCATATGTGTGGTTTATACTGATAGAAATATTGGTGTGATTTGTATCATTGTCTCAAAATCATGATGATTGTAGGAGTATACAACCACATGTGCTGCATAATCCAGTTATTCTTGTGACTGACGAAGCACACAAATACCAAATGTTTAGAATGCCAGATTCAAACTCATACACTACTAAGTCCACAGACTAGAGAACATTGTATCATTTCCTGACTCCACAGCAGAAGACTGAGTGCAGGGTTGATATAAATCACACTTCACCAAATGGGATTATCAGGGATTATCAGCTTTTAATAACGCAGTTGACTGGGCTAAAATGAACAGAAAGTAGTGAAAGCAGCCTCCAGGGTTATACATTTCCATATCAGATCTGTGACACCATTCATACCTATGTTTACTTTGAGACTTAAACTGACACAGCTGACTCTATGAACCAATAACCTAATCAAGGTGACAAGCTAGAAAACATTGCATGAATGGCAAGCACTACAACATTAGTTTGATTATAACTGTGAGATACTGCTCATTTGAAAGGATGTCCTCATCAGTGTGTTACAGAAAATATGTTTTGGATGAAACTGGAAGAATTTGATGGAGGAGCCCTCTCCTTGTTTAAATGCTTCTCCTGAGTGGAAGCATACACATCAGATCTGTTGTTAAGGCCGCATCTAGCTGACACCTCAAACACACTCACTCATATGATTGTCACAGTGTTGGATTTGAACCACCTACCTATCCAGTTACACAATTTATGCTACACAGTACCGACCACAAGTGCTACAGGAGAAGTCTGACTTTAATTTTGAAATACTGCACATTTTAAGGATGACCATAGTGTGTTGCAGAGAAGATATTGTGCATCACGTGTTTGGGTGGAAAAGAATGTGTCTTGGCAAGCAGTAAAGACAGCACTGTGATGATCACAAGTAATCATACACTGCTCACATAAGTTATGTACCCTTTCTTCATGGACATTGTGGCAGTATGGGTGAAATGTAACTGTTTCACTTTATGGTGACCAACCATGTCAATGATGGATGACAATAACAGTTGTGAAACATTGGACTGATGATCAAGCTTTTTGACTCTTCAGCTCAGGATGATTGTATGCAAATCTTTGATGATTCAGGGTCAATATTCCTTCATGTTAGGTCAAACATGTGAAAGTACAGTTCTTAATACCAGTTAGCAAATATGTGTACAAAGGTTCTACACTATTGCACATAATTTTCAAGTACAATGTGTTGGAGTGCAAACATAATTTACAGTATCTAGTGTTTAGACACCATCACATTGAACAATCCATTACAACATACACAGATAATACAAGCCACTAATATTACTTTCTTTTTGTCCAAACCCCTTCCTGAAGTGCACCACTAACAAACTCATTTGCACGACTGTATTAGAGCATGTGTACATCTTTGTTATTGTTTGGAACTTACAGTGGCAATTAACAATGGTCAATTGTAGTCCATTATAACCTTTATGCAAATAAAGATTACAGATATATAAACAGTTCTGCTTCTGATCCAATTCATAAATGTTAATGTTTTCTGTGTCATGAGTGGCACATTTGTTATGATAATGACAGCAAATTATTTATTATATATTGATAATACAGGTGCTATCCTCATATCAGTTGATTGTCCATAGGTTAAATATTGTTACCCCATAAATCCTTGATTTGACCAACTATATCGCACTTATTGCTGGGAAGGTATGAGCATGTTTGGGATTATTATGAACTACATAAGGGAACAAGGAGGATGCTACTGGTAGAATAACATAAGTATCCATAATTTCACAGGCTAAAACATAAAGAGAAATGATAATGTTACACCAGATGGTAGATTTAAGCACCTACCAATTAGTATCAACAGTCTATAGAAATCATTAGATGATCACAGCATAAAAGAAGTAAAAAATCAGATGCAAAAATACACACATTTGAAGATAAAAATAATATGAAGCAAGGAAGTTTGTGTGCAGCATACTTCATAACAGTAATAACAGTTGCGTCATCCCAAATGATGTACATTGAACCCTGCACCCTAATCAACATATGATAATGACTGCGTCATCACAGTGCCAAAAGTGTGTATTTTTGTAGCACAATGAAGCTAAGGACTGTGGCCGGAATGGCAGCAGAATAATGTGGTTTATGGCAAAAACTCACCAGTTTTTCCCATGTGATGCAAACTGCCATTTATCGTCAGTTACAACTGTTGCTTGTTACCAGGCATTGCACAAATGCTAATGACAAAGTCTGATGAGACATACAGTGAGGAGAGAGAGAGAGAGAAAGAGAGAGAAATTGGGGGAGGGCAAAGATAGAGACATAGAGTTTATTTAAGGGCCAGTTTTGAACGTCTTTGTGCTGTGTTACTCTTAAGTTTCTCATCATAGTCTGTCCTGCTCTGTACAATAAACTGTTTCCAGTGTGGAGCAACCAGGAGTAGGAGATTAGAAACCTGATTAAAACATAATACATGTGGACAAAAGTGCTAAACTTCTGTTATTAAATACATGCTTTTACTAAATTTTGGTTTTCCACGGATTCATTGCATTGCAGTTAATTTTTAATAGCTGTGTGTCATGTTAATTCCTAATAAGAATTCTGAAACATTATTTATTCTGACCCCCTCATTAAAATTATGTGTAAACTGGATTTGAGCTGTGCAGTAACCATCCTTTGAACTTACTGAATTAACATCTTGATCCAAAGAGAAAGGTAAATAAGGTATGTTTTCTTTAATGAGTACTGTCTAGTGTGCTGCTGGCAGCAAAATGGCTTCTGTCTCATTTGCGCTACTGATGCAGCCCAAATTAAGATTTCTAGTTTTTTAATTCAGACATGAACTATCACTGATTGATAGTGATCACTGATATTTAACAATGCACAATGCCATTCATTGTGCAAAAGTAGGAGCTAAAACTAAAAAAATACAAACAGAATTAAAAAAACAAGATATATTTAGCAATGAACCCAACACTTCTGCTACTACCTTGACATAATGACTCCTTTAACAGTGTTTGCCACATAGTAACTTTCCTTTCTGTTACACATTATCATATCTTCATGCAATGATACTCTTGAGGAAGGAGTCACACAGGAGATTACATAAGCTTATATTGTACACACCATACACTAATAAGTAATCTGTAAAGGAAATATATATTGCTGTCATGATTACTACTTCAGAGATATTGATAGTTCATCCACAATATTATAAGTTTGTCCACATTCATCTCATTACTGATTTTACTTACACTTTAGTAAATGTCACATTTTTTGCATCACTCCTATTAAAATTTGTCATTACTGCTAACAATATTTCATGTCCCAACAATAAAACATTTGAGCCACTGTCAATAGTACATTTAAAATATCAAAAAGTGGAAACAAACCCTGCATTATTGCTTCTATCTCTCTATCTATATATATATATATATATATATATATATATATATATATATATATATATATATATATGTGTGTGTGTGTGTGTGTGTGTGTGTGTGTGTGTGTGTGTGTGTGTCTGTCACAGTGCATTAACACGAGTCACAGAAAATGCAACATAAAACTGCTAAGTATTGTTATCATTATGCATATGCAACTGTAATGTCTATGCTTAACAGAAATTCTCAGAGTATAGGTAATATATTAATCATTCATTGCACAGAGTTGGGTTGCACATGGTCAGATGTACTTAATGTTCAGGTCATAATAAAAAGTATGTGAAAATTCTCATTCTGACCCCCTTCTGTAAAATGTTCTGTTATCTGGATTGGAGACCACCACTGTCTCTGCTGTTGCCCCAAACTTAATGGATTTACACCTTGAGCCAAAGAGAAAGGTAATTAACAGGTGTATTTCCTTTAGTTGGTACTGTCCAGAGTGCTGACAGAAGCACACTTACAACAGTCTTATTTACACTAACAATGGCATTCCAAATTAAGTTTCAATGTGTTTGCCTTGGGAAGGGAAGCCTCGTTCACTGCTAGTGACCACTGACAGCTTTGCACAAAAGACGAAGCAAAAAAAAGTAAAAGAAAAATTGTGTCTGTCTGAAACTCTGTGGTCTTATTACATGAAAATGTGGACTTCAGGGTCCCTTAGTTTTGCAGAGAGATCATCCTCTCTAGATTTGAAGCTTGAAACCATTGCATTAACATGGAACATTTGGGACGATTAACAGCATGTTCCACAGACAGAGAGGTATTGCTGAAACAGAGAAAGTGGAGCACATACACTCAGGCTTTGATATTGTAATACATTCAATTTATGAAGCAATATGTCCATTTTATCAAAGCTGTACTTTGTTTTTTCACAGTTGATGTCTAGATAATTGTGATATTTACAACAGTTACTCTAAGAAATCACATGGCAGTAAGAACAGATATACAATATAAGAGTGAGTTCTTCCCTTTTTTGTAAGAAGTGCTATTGTTTAGTTCATTTATAAACTGATTGTTTTACACCTTACATTTATTTAGAAATTTATTGTTTGTATGTTTCAGTTTTTTTTAACAATCTCTTTATTGACATTTCTTAAATAATATTTCCATTGAGTTCAATGCCAAGAACAAACATATCAGACCAGAAAACAAAAATAGTTAGATAACAGTGTTAAGTACAATGAAAGGTAATAGAGTGACAGGATGGTATTATCACATATGATTAGCAAAAAAGTTGAGAAAAATATTAAATCATTCAATAAACTATATACATATATACATACATACTGCTTGCCAGTAAAACACAACAAATGTGATGACATTGTAGGTATACTTGGTATGTACTTTTTTCTTTCTTCAAAAAATATTTTTATTAAAATTTGAATAAAGAAATAAATTACATAAAGTGTTCCATTTTTTTAACAATATTCAAAAAAGAAAAAAAAACACAATCATTCTATATCTAACAAACAACATAACTATTTACAAATGACGTTCACATAAATATCAAACTAAATTATTGGTTAGTTCATATACAATCAATAATTTTCTAGCAAGTCTAATAAATTTTTCCACATATTAATTCTAGACATGTTTCTATTAGTTCTTGACTTAATGGTCAAAAGTTCCAGACTGCAAACTTCAGTAAGAAGGTTTTTGAATTCTTGAAATGTAGGGGAAGTTTCTGATTTCCAGTTAATTGTTATTATTTTTCTTGCTACTGCTAAAATAGTCCATATTAATGTATATTTAGATCTTTTAACACTTTGATGTATTAGAGTGTTAAATATAATTAAAGATTTAGAAATCAAGAAATTATCTGTAAATAAACCTTGAAGAAAACTATTTATATCTTTCCAGTATTTTGTTAGAAGTATGCAGTCATTGACCATATGAGACCAGTCAGCTTTTAATACTTCTTTGCATCTCCAACAATCATTGATGTCTTATTGAATTTATTTAGAATGTGTGGTGTTATAAATGATCTATGCATATATTTCCAGGTGTATAACTTCCACTTTAGGGAAGATGTAGTGTAGTAGGCTGATTCTAATATATTTTGTTTGTTTTGATCTTTAGGAGCATAAATATTAATTATATTGAAATATTCCCAATATTTATCAGTGTGAAAATTTATATAATTTCTAAGTATTTTGTTTATGTGTGCTAATTTGTTTTTGTCAGTGTTTATATTTTGAATAAGTGTAGTCAAAAATAAAATTATTTTAGGTAATGGATATGCTAAATGTAAGGGAATTGATTCCAAATTATTTATAATATATTGTCTACATTCCTGTATGCATAGCCATGAGTTAGAGTCTATGTCATATTCAAATTTTAGTTCCTCAAGAGACTTTATCCTATCTTTGTCTATTAATTGAGACCAATAAATAAGATATTTATCTTTAAATAATAGTATTTTTGTATTATCTATCGTGGTTAATATACCTTGAGTAAAAGCAATTGGGAAAAGAAGGAAAATCCATGTTTTATAATTAGTGAATTTGAAAATAAAGTTCCTAAATGTTTTTAGGATGAGTAGCAAATAATTTGATTTATTTAACTTATATGATTGTACTGTAAAGATATCTTTTAATATCCACAAAATAGGATTATTTAACATTAGTGTTTTTTGAATGTTTAGTTTATTAGAAGAGTCCCATGCTAACGAGATTAAATATTGTTTCCATTTAGAAGAATATGTATTATTGATTAGAAAGGAGACTATGTTAATAATTGAGGATAATGTATATAATTCCAAGTTAGGAAATATTATACCACCATTTGTCCAGTCATTTATATGATGTTGCAAAGCTATTCTGGATTTATTAGGATACCATAGAAATTTCAATAACAAAGAATTAATTTTTTTAATTATCGTTTTAGGGGGAATTAATGAAAGTGATTGAATAATATAAAGCATTTTAGGAAGAATATAATAGAAAGTCTTTCATCCATGGAAAAGAGTAAATTATTCCATTTTTTATAGAATCTTCAGTTTTGCTTAAGCAATTATTAAAGTTTAATTGAATGATATATTTTATGTTATTGGTAATCACTATTCCTAAATATATTATCTGATTATTTTGAGGTATAAGTTTTTTATACTTTTGTTGAATTGTGTTTTATTTTAGATTAATTGGGATGATCTGAGTTTTATTGTTATTAAAACTTAAACCTGATTTTTTTTTAATTTATTAATATTTTTAAATATGGCAGGAATAGATCTGTAGTTTTCTCCTACTGCTACCAGAATATCATCAGCAAATAATTGAAATTTAGATGAAGTATCTGAATTTAACTTATAACCTTCAATGTTTTCATCATCTCTTACTAAATTGGCCCATGGTTCCATAATCAATGTAAATACAAAGGGGGGATAAAGGACATCCCTGTTTAGTCCCTCTTGTAATAGGAATGTTTTCTGATATGACAGTGCCGATTTTTATATATGCCTGACTCCCTTTATATAAGTTTGCTATACGATTTATAAACTTATCCGAGAAATTCAATTCGTCTAGCAAAATAAATAAATAGTCCCAATTAACTGAATCAAAGGCACAATTTATATCTAAACCTATTAAAGTTAAAGTTTTATTAGAGGTTTTTGCTGAATCTATCAAAGTAATTGTTCTTCTTATATTGTCATAAGTAGTTCTATTTACAATAAAACCTGTTTGATCATCATTTACTAATGATGGCAAAAACATTTTTAATCTCTCAGCATATATGGACATAAACATTTTGTGATCTGTATTTAATAAAGAGGTTGGTCTGTATGAAGAACATTTAGTAGGATCTCTGTTTGATTTGATTATTGGTGAGATAAAGGTATATTTCCAAGAAGGGGGTGTGAAGGTGTTGCTTTGGGAAATATTAAATACTTTATGAAGAATATTTAAAGCAGATTTAGGTAATAATTTATATATTTCTGGGACAATGCCATCATTCCCGAGGGCTTTGTGTAATTTAAGTTTTGTTATCTGGTTTTGTATATCTTGTAAAGAAATAGGTTTATCTATATTATTAGTTTGATCTCTTGATAATCTATATTTAGTATACTTTGTTATAAATGTCTTAATCAAATCTTTTGAATCCATTATCTGGGAATTCTGATTTATCTTATGGAAGAAATTTTTGAATTCCAGTAAAATATTGTGTATATTAGATACAAGTTTCTTCTTTTTTGGGGAATAGATCTCCTTAATATGGTTGAGTTTTTTAAGTCTTTTTGTTTTATTTGGTAAGGTACTTAAAGATCTAGGGTTCATTGAGAAGGTTATAAATTTAAATTTCTCTGTTCTGATTTTTGTTTTATGGTTTAAGATCTCAAGGTATTTTGTATTTAGTTTACTTATTTCTTTCTCTTTGTTTTTTTCTATCAGTATTACTATCTAGGTTAAGTTTTAGCTTATCTAATTTACATTGTAGATCTAATAATTCTTTGTCCCAGGATTTTCTTTTATTATTATACCATTAGAGAATTCTCCCATATAGGAAGGCTTTTAAGGCATCCCAAATATAAACTTCTGATATATTATTAGTATTATTTAATGTGATAAAGTCTTGTATCTCTAAAAGTAAACATTCTTTAAATTCTTTCAAATTAGTTATGTATGCTGGTATTCTTTTAATTATAACAGTGTGATTTGTTTTGATTAGTAATTCAAAAGTTATTGAGTTGTGATCGGATAAGGGACATGAAATAACCTTTACTTTAATTAAATCATCTGTTAATTCCATAAAATAGCTACTCCTCTTTTATTTTCAGTATGTTCTGAGCTTGTTAAAATTGAATAATATCTGGTATTTAACTTATCAGTATCTGTGGATATTAAATGTGTCTCTTGTAAAAAAACAAGATGTAATTTATGAATTTTAAGATATTTGAGCAAGCTTCCTCTCTTGCAAGGATTATTTAGACCATTAATATTTATTGAAATACCCTTTAAAAGAAACATTTATATTATGTGTTATAAGTTATATACAAGGTAAAATATTTGTAATCCATTCTGGTAAGCACTAATGATAGAAAACATACTTATCAAATCATAGACAAATTGAAGAGTCTCAAAACAAGTTGCTATTGTGAACATCATAAAAAAGTAATATATTGTAACAGAACATCAATATAACAAATCTACCAGTACCCTTCCTGGAGTTGTAGACTCCCAATTTAAGTAGCATATACCAGACAAATTATCCTCCTAACAAATAGCGACAATATCTCAGCTACTGTCAAATAGTGTTATTGTCTGTATTCTCCCTATCCCCCTCTCCCCTTTAAACTATTCATTAAATTACTATTACATTTAAAATAATATATCCAAATGCTATATCTGTGCTTGGAGTTTAATTATTGTGAAGCAATTACATCAGACAGGAAACATAATTAAAACAATGCATAAACTGTTTAACAATCATAGTATTTCAGATAGGGTTGTCATATGTATATGCTGGCATTTCTTTTCTTGTATAACATTTAGTAATTTTGTATAAGTGAAGTTTATATGAAGTACATTTACAATCAATTAATGTTTCATAGTATGTATTTATCTTATTTAATATGCTTTAGTACTGCATATAAAATTATCTGATGTAATGTAATTTTTATATTAACTATAGTTACAAATGCAGGTAGGGGATTACAAAGTGGAGATTATTGTGTATTTATATGTTTTACATATGTGTTTATATGTATGGGAGTGTTTAAACTGTTTATTTGTGTTTATATACCTATTTGCAGTGAAAACCGTGGTTCAACATTCTAAAAAGTCAATGTAACTTTCCCATAAGGTTAAAGTTCACAAAAATTGTGTCGCACAGTCAAGAATGATGTCATCAGGGTGTCTCTTCTTTCTATAATGAATGGAGCCTCTCGAGCTGGATTTCAAAGCTGTCCTGAGTAAAAGTGAGAACATTAATGCTTGAATTCTTCTTTTTTTAGTCTCTTGGGTCCGCGTGGAACAACTGACGAAACTGGTATGTGAAAAAAAGCTGAAAAGTACATGAGACTCTCAGGGGCTAACAATAATATGTTAGAATGTAGATGCATCATTCTAATGACTTTTGCATTTGTATGTGCAATTGCTAAAGTAATAATTATTAAACAGAACTGTCCCATTAATCTTGCATAGATATTAGTAATGCATTAGATTCTGTTTACTTTTTACATACATCCTAGCCTTGAGAGCTTAACACTGTTCATATTACACTAACATCCACAATCAGATCCCTCTATTTCTCACAAGATCATAAGAGCAGCTTTTCATTTCCCCTTGTCTTTCATTTAAACCAGAAGAACATTTCCAATTATATTCTTATTAAAATTTTTTAAACACATTCAAAGTACATAGCCAAACTTGCCATATTTATGTTATCAAGATGTAGCACAGGAACACACATACATACTGAATATTAAAAAAAAAGGGGGGAAGAGAATGTTACACTTACATGTAGTTGCAACCGTGAATTTACTTTAAAGTCTTTATGTTTAGATTTAAAGTCTCATATTAATGGTGCATTTCTTTATTTCTTTAGCTTCTTTTTTTTTTTTCAACTGACTTCCAGTTGTCATTTTCAGCTAACCTTTTAAGACTTGCACTTGCCCATTCCATATCTTCTAGCTTTTCAATTATTTTGTTAGAGTTAACAAAATTAAGGGCTGTGTCTAGATCATCAAAAGTTTTGATACCATCCTGTAGAAAAACATTTAATCTGGCTGGGAATAATAGATGAGTTTTTATTTGTGCCTTTTTGAGTTCTTTGATTAAGGGTAGGAAAAGTTTTCTTTTTGCTATTACTGTTGAAGAATAATCATTTTCAAAATGAATGGTATTATCATTTAATTTAATGGGAGCTTTTCCCCAGGCTGTTTTTAGCACTAGTTCTTTGTCATATGAAGATAAGAATTTTACAATTACAGATTTAGAAGAGTTATTCTTACTTGTTTAGATGAAGCAAAATATCTGTGCACCCTTTCAATTCCATATGACAAGGCTTCTGGTAAGTCTAGTACATCTTGGATCCAGGTTGTCAGGAATTTTGACAGATTGTTTCCTTCTATGTTTTCTGGTAAGCCAAATATTCTAATGTTATTCCTTCGAGACCTGTTTTCTAAATCATCCACTTTGGATTGTAAGTATGTATTTTGCTTCATTAGAAAGTCTATATTATTCTCATCTTTATGTACTCTACTGTCAATGTCATCTAGTGCTAATTCAATACCTGAAATTTGAGATTTTTGAAACTGCAGATCTTCGTGTATCTTTTCCATCTGTTTAGTGCAGTCTTTTTTAAAGATGTCAACCTTTTAATCCATTTTATCTAGTTTGGCAGATAGTTCTTGTACAGTAGTGACTAAAGAATGTAGGTCCTTTTTTAGAGAAGATTCTTGATGAAGTGCTTTTAATGTAGCCATTCTGTTGTCAGTGAAGATAGATAAAGTATCCAAGGTATTATTGACAGGAAAAAATCAAAATTTCTTCAGAATTTTTATATGTAGTTATAAAACTAGATGAGGGGAATTTATTACTGAAGTCTGTAAGTTCCTCCGATAAGATTTACTGAAAAATTCCTGTCATACAAAATCTAAACTGACAGAGCTAAAGAGAATTGCTGCTATTCTGAGCCCATCTTGGCCATGCCCCTGTATGTACTTTTTTCTATTGGGGAAGAATAAAATTAGGCTGGATTATAACAAGTATCCCAAAAGTGTATTGACTATAAGTAAATGATGGAGAGGGAGAGGTGTTTGGGATGGAGTGTAGAGAAAAAATACAGTTTTATTCCATAATAATTGGACATTGGTAGGAGTCAGTGGGTGTTATCTCAGTATATGATCCATTAGCGAGTTCCAGAATTCAGCAAAAATGTTTATTTGAATATGTTTCAGTTTTATGTACTTCACAGAACTTACACACACTTTGTAATGAGAGGCATGTTCACATCTTAAGCATGCACTCCTAAAAGTGTTACAAAGTTTTGTCTCCTAATTAAGTCAATGTAATCTAATTTTTCTTTTGTGAGCACATTCTCTCTGACATGACTTAAAGTGTACATCAAAGTTGCAGGAATGTTAAATAGTTAAGCAATAACCCACACCTGGGTGTGGGTAATGCTGGATTTACACACACACACACACACACACACACACACACACACACACACACAGTGAGACAGCTTTAAAAAAAGCAACGGAGAAAAGATCATCTCCGTTGCTTTTTTTAAAGCTGTATTGCTATGTTAAACTCCTTTAACATAGTGAGACACTTTCTAAAAAGCAACGGAGATCTTGCGTTCTCCATTGCTGTAACAAAAAAAAAAAAGACATGCTAATGGAAAAAGTCCGGACAACCAGTCCTTTTTCCATCACTATAAGTCTGATTTACAACATGCATGCTGACCAATCAACGTGCACGTTTTGGAATATTAATGGGGGGTTGTTGTAAAATTAATTATTAGTGCACTATTGTTAATGAGTCACACTCGCAATCCCCACTTCTCAATATTTGCTCTTTTACTGCTAGGTTGTGTGCATGGCATTATGTAAGTACTCAGACCACATTTACCTGCCCAGCACTTCAAACAGATTGTGTGCTTTATGAATGATAATAAGCTGATACCTGATTTACATATTCACCTTGTCTATAGAGACTTCTTCTTTTGGCTTTTCCCTGGTTAGGGGTCGCCACAGCAGATCACCCGTCCACTCAGGATTAGCAGTGGAGTTTTACAGTGCCAGGGTGCCAGCATGGGACCCAACCTTCCACAGAAGGCACACGCATGCACGCACTCACACCTAGGGCCAATTTGGAGTGTACAGTCCACCTACAGCATGTCTTTGGGATGTGAGAGGAAACTAGAGTACCTAGAGGAAACCCATGCGACCACAGGGAGGACATGCAGACTCTGCACAGAAGGCACCCCAGCTGAGAATTGAACCTGAGAACCTCTTGTTGTAAGGTGGCAACACTAACCACTGCACCACTACGGCCACCCATCTTGTCTATAGAGACTAATATGCACTATATAAGTACAACCTGTGGCTAAGATACTTGTATTGTAATAGGGGTGAGCGCTTGGTTTCACCAACTTAAGATACTGCCGTTTGACTGTTGCAATTGCATTACATTTGTTGAACTTTGATACAAATGTTTATCAGGTTTGTGATGTTTCTTTACCAACAGTTGTGATTGCTATTTTTCAGATAACATTACATGAGTTCTGCACTCCATCCATTTGTGTTGGTATAGAAGATATAGCAGTTGTTCTGGGAAGGATACTTGTCTAATGTTAAACATCTTTATAGCAACGTTTCTCTGAGGATGTGACTACATCTGAGAATGTTTTTATATTACTATTAGTAATGTGAAGGTTACATTGTAGACCAAAAACTGTGTTAAAAATGTTGTATATGCCTAAGATCAACAAAGGTTATCCTGACTGATAGCATTTTCTTTTCATACTCTTGATTCATTGCTAATGCTGCTATCTGTTATTGAGTTAAACATTTTTTCATCCTTAGTCAGGTTTGTCATTGTGTTGTTTGTTGGGGAGAGTTATGTATTAGATGTGTGTATTCATATAGATCAGTTAGTCCATATGTTGCCAGCATAAATACATACTTGTTTTCTTGCCAGTCACTGCTTCTTTTCTGACACATATATTTGCATGTGTTGTGTGTTTTTTTTTTTTACTCCCATACTTTGATATGGCTCCAAAATAATCTGGCCACTGTAAACCTGCATTCTCAGATGCTGAGAATGAGGTAGTAGTGCAGGTCCTCCATGAGCATGTATAATTCATCTTACAGAAAGTCTTAGATGACATGCCCTTCTGTGACTGTGTCTTGCAGCAGGTGGCCAATAACGACAATGCTGTGGCTGGCCATGACTATGAATAAAAACATATCAGACATCAGACCAGTGATATAATCTCCAAGCCCAAGAAAAGATCCACTTTTATAGCATCGGGACATAGGGCTAAAAGTTGCGGTCCTGATACTGAAACACCACTCAGTGAGACAGAGGAGTTCCTGTGCACTGTATGGGATCCAGGTAACTTATTGGGAGTTTCCAGTGCTCTGCTTGCAATAGGTGCAAAGGTGAAGGACAACCAAAGGGTGTTTACAAGTGAAGCTTCGGGTATGCCATCAGTTATTTTTTTATATAAATAGGGGGAGAGACACAGTGAGATAGAAAGAGATAAAGTGGGGAGGCAATGAGAGAGGTGAGAGAGAGAAGCTAGAAATATAACTGTATAAGATCGTTACTTATATTCATAAGTACATGAGGTTTGTCTTTCATGTGTCATCTTCATTTTAATGCTTATCATACCTCTTTGCATCTCAGTTTTGCTTGCCTAGGCGCATCTGGTACTGAGGTTCCATGACTACCTGCAAACTTTGTGGCCATACCTTTATAATCTGTATTAATGTATAAAAGTTATCTTAAAATTCACCTTAATTCCTTTTTTAATTGCAATTGCATCTATTATTGCTCAACTTAGTGTTATGTAGCATAACTCTGACAATATTTACCTGCATTTCTCTTTTTGTTGCATTCCATTACAATAATCAGAGGTGAAACTTCCAATAGCACCGTGAAGCTCCTAACTCCGGATGGTCAGCACTTTGGAGCTCCTACCTCCAGATGGTATATCAGTAGCCTCTGATGATGATAGCAGCCATGAAAAAGCACAGTATTGAATTGCATAGGGTCAGTCTGGCACTGAGGATGTGGCTCCCACATCCACTGCCCAGAGTTTGTACACAGTTAGTATGCCTACACATAACCATGTCACAGAGCCCTCTGAGATAGGTCAATTTGACACTGACACAGTTGATGAGGGAATTAGAGTTATTGATGTTGCAGAGCTGGCAGAAGTTCCCCATAGCCATCATGAGGGTGACACACCACACAGGAGTTTCTGTAAAACTGTTCAGAGTAGGCAATTCTTTCCATCATCCCCTAATGTTGGTGTGTCAGTAGGTGCCACACAATGTATGTGTAGGGCTGTCATGGAGGCACGAGCACATTCTTCAGGGCTTAAAAAGCAATAATCAGAGTACTGAATATTGTGTATTCTAATGTGCAAAACTGCCTGAACAATGTGTGACTCTTTGGACCAGATGAATAATACATTGAATAATGCAGTGTCTGTAATGGCACATCTGCTGGGGAAGGGTCAGCATCCACATGGCTGGACCGCAATGATATCATCAGGAGTTAGCCAATATGACTGCTCCAGATTCTGCTCCAGTAATGGCACTACTTCCACTACTCCATCAGTGATTGAGGTGTCCACACCATGATGAGGTAAGACTATGTGGTTGTAAATGTAGTCATATTGACAGCTCATCTAGCAGACATTGTTCAGGTTCAGGTAACACCTCAACTTTTTGGCAGGGCCATGGGACTAGCAGTACAACGTCTGACAGGGTAGTTCTCATGAGCAGTGAATGGAATCTTCCACCATGCATGTCTCACAGCTGTTCAGGATGTCAGGACATAATGCTAACACAACTTTTTTGACTGTATTCCTATAGACTTATGCATGGAGAAACTCATCTTGGTCATACTACACACACACACACACACACACACACACACACACACACACACACACACACACACACACACACATATATGCATTACTATTGAGTGAATAACACCTGTTGCTTCTTGCTGTTACTCTGATTTCACACACATGCACACAGATGCACATACACATACACACACACATCTTTGGTGTTAGGCCTGCCTCTCCTGTAACCTCACCACCACCACCACCCTTCTTTGCAAGTGATGATGACTGTGCTCTGTCCTTTGCATATTTTTATGTGACTTAGGGTTGCTAATGTCTAAAACAAAGAATAGATAGCCAATGCTTGATTACTTGCATGCTTGCTTTAATTAAACATATTGTACTGTTTGCTACTATGTTTTTCCTGCTCAAGTTCTAATATTTGTTATATATTTTGCGATCCTCATGGTATTGGTACTAGTATTGTTAGTAATGCAGTCCTTCTAATTAATAATTATTCTCGCTCAGCACCGTGTGCCAATAAAGCTAAAATGTATACCTTGGGTAGCTTTATTACATGATGATCAGTAATGGGCAGTACAATATTTGTGTTGCATATATCACTCATGAGTTACTTCTGATTTCCTGAACAGTTGAGCTATGTTTTTTGTTGCTGATGTACAATACCTGCATATGAGGGTAATAATTTCTATGTCTTCTTTACAGGTTTATGACTTACCTTGTTTAATGCTGCTGCTATATATTGTCTCTTCTGGGGTTAACCCTGTCAGATGCTCACATGGGTAAGTAACCATTGCTAATGTTACATTGCTTCACTGCTACTGTTTATATTTGCATAGTTCTTTAAGTTTTCACAAAGGTAGTGAGTGTATGTGTTATCCTCTGTCTCTTAGCCAGGGACATGGTATATTATGCATGCCTACATCTGATAGGATAATTCATTGCTGCTTGTTCTTCCTAAGACTCCTCATCTGTATCTGCTGGCCCTGCATCTTGTGCTGCCAACCAAAACCTTGGCTTTGTTATCCTTGTTGCTACTGTTTCTGGATAATTATATTGAGCAACATAGAACAGACTGTGAGTATTCTGGCCATGGTGGATGGGTCATAATGCTGGGTACCACAAAATGTGTCTAGACATTGGATCTTTGATTTCAGCAATCAAATACATACTCTATAATATTCCTAGTTTGAATGTGTGCATTGTAACCTTGATTAATGAGGATGTGTGGATTTGTCATGGTTGTTATAAGAAGAGGTTCCGGTGCATAATCTGCATCCTGAACTAGATGCCCTTGTAGAAAGTCATCCCTAGAACACCTTACATACAGGTCACGGGTTTGCTATATGTGTGCATCCTGGAAATTGCCAGGGTCACCTGCACAAACAGTATCATAGGGTGGGGTGAGAGGGGCAACTGCCCCAGGGGCAAAGGGTTGGTGGGTGATCAGCTGATATGGATCTGTTTACAATGCAATATAGGCTTTTAAAAACAGGTATTGCATTTGCAGTCAAATTTCAGTGTGTACTGAACTGGTAGCAATTGCTTGTTACATTGTAGCAAGAAGTTTGTTACAATTTAAAAGTTCAAAAAAAATCTCTCTTTTTTAAACTAAAACTCAAGCACTCTAGCTCTCTGTGTAGGCAGGATATAAACTGTAGTCTGCTAAAGTTTGAAAAAAAGTTTTTTAACATGAATGCCATAGCACTCTGTGCAGGCTGGATTTAAAGTACAGCAGCTGTTTGCTACATTTGCAGCAAGCAGTTTGCTACAGTTTAAAAAAATGATTTTTTTTAATAAAATGTGTGGAAGGAGGGTTGGAGCAGAGCACAGAAATGGAGCCTGAATGGCTGGGGTGGGGGAGTGGGATATGCTAGTAGAAGGAAAAGACATTTTTTTTTGTTTGCTCTTCAACAAAAGTGTTTGGGGGGGGGGTCTGACTGTAAGAAGCCAGTTGCTACAATGTGTAGTAAAGTGTTTTTCTTTCTTTTTTTTTTTTTTTTTTTTTGTAGTAGGGTGGTTTGATGATTTGTGGTACTGGCACAGGGTACTGGCTGAGCCATCTACTTTTCTATGCACCCACATTGTAGATGCACCCTTGGGCATTATAGAACATTTAACAGTTGAAAGAGTGATATCTTTTCCTGTCGATGTACCTCCAGGTGGTGCTTTTATTTCAATGTGTGTGCAGTTTATGGCCACCAAAATGTCAGGGAGGTGTGCTATGGCAAAGAAATGTTGCATAGTGGAAGCCTTCTTCTATGGGGTATGTAGAAACCAAACATTATCCTGTATGTGCTACAGCATTGTATTGAGAAATTGGTGACACACCTAACATATCCCCTTTAGGCCTCTGAAAATTGTGTGTACTTAGTATACATAATACTACACATGCTTTGGTTTCCACTGGGATGGGTTCTCAATGATTTCTCTGGGTCCTCAGATATAGGTGGTAGAGGTTGCATATTTCCTGTAAGACACCCCTATCCTCCCTGTAGTGCTGTATTATTTCTCTATCATCAAATCCATGATATGTCCAATGTGGTCTGATCACTCTTCTCCTTGTAGGCTGAGGACTGGCAGCAGCAGCACCTTTTATTAAAACCTGTTGCACATATAGATATAATATAATGATAACAGCCGCAACTCCTAACATTTGTTTTAGTGTGTTCTTTGCTGTATTACAAAGATTATTGCAAATGAAGCCAAAATGGGAGGCAGTATGCACATGTGGGTTTTATATATTTCTGAGTCTTTCTGCCATGTTGGTTTGCTTCTACAGCATGTGTTTCATGTACATATGCCTTTATTAGCATATACCACTGCTTACTCTTGTTTTGAAGCCTGACACAATGCACAGAGCTGTTTACTGAATACCAGTTATCTCGCTCATCTCTTCACATCATGCACATGCACTTAAGATGAAGTGTAGCCTTTCACGAATCCAGACCTTTGTCTCTAAAAGGTGAATCACTGCTGATGTATATATTCAAATCTTTAAAGACCTTGACCATCTCAGTGAATGAATTGTCTGACAATATAAGCTGAGAAATCCTTGAAGGACCAAAAAATAAAGGAATGGAAGGTTAAATGGGATTGGATCTTTCATGACTTAAAAAGTAAGGCAGAGGTCATCTCATAGAAGCCTATAGGCTACTGACTATAAGAAAATCCATGCTAATCTAATGGGATAGTTGAAGGATTTAAGGCTTTTAATATTCTTAATATCACAGAAGACAAATACAAACTAGGAAACTGCACAACCAGCTGTAGACTGCGTCTCGACCACCTAAAAAACTCTCTCACAGTTTCACGGTGTAAAAAATGTATTTAAATAAAGCGCTTTTCATCCCACGCAATTGTGGGACTTCTTCAGACAAAAACAACTTACAAACCACTGCAGTAAATATCTTGCACACGTAATCACGTGTGCACAACTAGTCATGCTGATAGGATAATCAATAGCATCAATTATATGCAGTCGTACTAAAGATAAAAGTAAAAAATGTATATAAATTGTGCAATCATCTATACATATGTGCATCAATTTTTACAGAATAAACTGAAGCCTAAAATACTGTGTATAGTTAGATAATCATTTTTTCAAGTTTTCAAAGATAAAACATTTATATAAGTGTGTATATATGTAGTACTAGTTACATCAAATAGATGTTAGTTGATGTATATGCATGTATGCTGGTATTGTGTGATCATCTATACATACATACATCAATTTTAAAATGATATAAGACCTAACATGCTATGTGTGTAACTAAATAGTCATTTTAAAAAATTTTAAAAATTATTAAAAAAAATTGGAACAATTCATATGGATATGTACAGAGTACTAGTTATATTAAATAAATATATATTAGATGAATGTTACTAAATATATATATATATATATATATATATATATATATATATATATATATATATATATATATATATATATATATATATATATATATATATATATATATATATATATATATATATATATGTATAAGTGTATGTACTAGTACGTATATTCAATATAAGCTTATATATGTATCTCCTGGTAAAACAATTTACCTAGTTCAACTCTTCAACTTCAAAATACATTTAATGGAACATATTTCGTTTAACCCTGGATATGAACATGCATTGGTACGTAACTGCCAATAAAGTTCTAAAATTTCTAGGCGTACGGAGTCAGGGCCCCCCCCCTCCCATCTGAGTGGATACAAACTACAGCTCTAAATAAGAATTTGTGGTTGGCTTTCTCTAAGGTATGTTTAGCTAGGGCATTGTTCAATTTACCTTTCCTAATGTGGTACAAATTTTCATAGACTCAGTCACGTAACTTCCTGTCTGTCTTTCCAAGATAAAATGCTATACATTGTTGGCACTGCGCTAAGTAAATAACACCTTTTGACTGACAATTGAATTTGTGTTTCACCTTGTACATATTGTTCCTAATACAAAAAGTTTCCCCTGCAGCCATGTGGGGACAAAAGTTACACATATTGCATTGAAACATACCCTTCCTCCATGGAATTCCTTGTACCTGGCTTTCAATAATTTGTTTTACATTTTTACCCCTTTTCCACACTATCTTTGGTGTGTCTGGTAATTTTCCCCTAAAGACATTATCATTATGTATTAGGTGCCCGTTTTTTTGAATAATTAATGAAATGACTTCACTGTCAATGCTGAAGGGTGTGATAAACATCAACCATGGTATAGTGTCATCATTGTTCCGATTCTGGGTTGCGGGATGTAATACACCTCCAAGAATTGGTTGGTATATCCCTAAGTCTCTTTTCCCCGTCACTTCTTTAATAAGATTATCAATAAGTTGTCTGGGGTAACCATGTTTAATAAACATACCCTTCAGTAGCTGACACTCATCCAGAAAATTCACATCCCTTGATACCATGCGTGCGGCCCTAACTAACTGGCCCTTCACTACTGATCTCTTCTGGTACCAGGGATTCTTACTACTGTAGAGTAGGAAGCTATTGGAGTAAGTCTCCTTTCTGTAAATGTTTGCACAGAAAGATTTTTCTCCATAGTCTTTCCATAGGTCTACGTCGAGATAAGCAATCCTGTTAACACTATATGTGTACGTAAATGACAAGAAGCTGGAAGTTGAGTTAAAGAATGATACTAGTTCAGTGGCTGTTCTTTCATCTCCTTCTATTAATATAAAAATGTCATCCAGAAAATGAATATAAAACTTTATCTGTTCTCCACCTGACAGTTCTTCCCAACAACTTCCTGCTCCCAGTAGGCCATGGCTAAATTTGCGAAACTGCCCCACACGGGGAGCCCATGGCCACACCAACTTTCTGGAGGTAAATTTTGTTATTAAAGGTCATGAATTTATAGGATAATACAATGTCTAGCAGTTCTTCCACTAATCCTATTTCTGATTGAGAGGCTCCCCTTTTCCTGAGCATGAAGCTAACCCATTCTATGCCTTCCTTGTGGGGTATAGATGAATACAAATCTTTCACGTCAATGGCCAAAAAAGTTCAAATTTTCATCAAATTTGAGGCCAATAATGTTTTGAAGGAATGACCATACATCTTTACAGATGGCAGTTTCCTGTATCACATATTTCTGGAGAATGTTATGCACTACTTTTGCACACGGGTAAGTAAAGCTCTTTCTAGCATCGACTAAGGGTCTCATGGGTGGGTCTGTCAGTGATTTGAGAATCTTAGAAATCACAAAAAGTATTGGGATCCTAGGTGTGAGCATTGTCAAGTAATTCAAAGCTGCCATGGCAATTCTTCCTTCTATAAACAAGTCATTAAAAATGAACGAATCCTAGAATATGCTTGGTTAAGTTCGTTTCTAGACTTTTCCTGGTATGTATTGCTGTCTACTATTCTTAACATTTTTACAATGTATTGCTCTTCTAGCATAACAACTTGGCCACCACCCTTATCAGGTTGCATAATTCTAACCCCTGCTTCTCTAATAGAATTTAAAGGTTGTTTTCCAGGAGATACATATATAAACTTATATTTGATATATGTCTTAATACACACTTATATATATATATATATATATATATATATATATATATATATATATATATATATATATATTTAGTAACATTCATCTAATATATATTTAATATAACTAGAACTCTGTACATATCCATATGAATTGTTCCAATGTTTTTTTAAATAATTTTCAATTTTTTTTAAAATGACTATTTAGTTACACACATACCATGTTAGGTCTTATATAATTTTAAAATTGATGTATGTATGCATAGATGATCACACAATACCAGCATACATACATATACATCAGCTAACATTTGTTTGATGTAACTAGTACTACATATTTACACACTTATATAAATGTTTTATCTTTGAAAACTTGTAAAAAATCATTATCTAACTTTACACACAGTATTTTAGGCTTCAATTTATTCTGTAAAAATTGATGCACATATGTATAGATGACTGCACAATTTATATACATTTTTTACTTTTATCTTTAGTACGACTGCATATAATTGATGCTATTGATTATCCTATCACCATGACTAGTTGTGCACATGTGACTACGTGTGCAAGATATTTACTGCAGTGGTTTGTAAGTTGTTTTTATCTGAAGAAGTCCCACAATTGCGTGGGATGAAAAGCGTTTTATTTAAATACATTTTTTACACCGTGATACTGTGGCAAAGTTTTTTAGGTAGTCGAGAGGCAGTCTTCAGCCGGTTGTGCAGTTCCCTAGTTTGTATTTGTTTTCCGTGATATTTAGTGTCTTTGGCATGGCTGAAAAAACTGTGGCTGTTTCCACCACACTACAAAAGGATGGTGACAACAGGAATCTTTTTTCCCTTATTGAATCCTTAGTTCAATGGATGGACACACTAACAATGAGGTCTGATTCATTTTCTATTGATCCAATTGGAACACAATTCTTTTTGATGTATGTAACTCAGGCTGATGTAACACAAAAAACAACTACTGCAGAGGATGTCCGAATTGATTTAACACCATCCCCTAATCTTCAACAAGGGGCAATGGAGAATCTACACCATAGAAATATCACACAATGGAGCTGTTTTCAGGATGAAAACTTATGTGGCAATTTAAACAGATCCCCAGGGTTTATTGGAGCTCCAAAGTTGTCTAAATGGTTAACAGAACCATTAACTCTACAGGTGCCATCTAACAGTGGTGCCCAGGAGCAACTGGCTGGGAGATCCATTGACATCTCCTCACAATTGAAATTATTTGATCATAAACTAGTGAAGTACAAAAATATGCAACTGGAAATTGCCTACTTTCGTGAGTGTTTAAGTGAAGGCATTGTACCCAAAGGACTTAGGTCCTGGCAGTATCCGACTGGGTTAGTGGACGGATCGGCTTTCCTGCAAGACCTGTTAAAACTGTTTAATAAACATGGGGTGGAGTTACTAGAATTAATGTGTAAACACTACCAGAAGTTGTCCGATGTGTTGGTGAAGAAGGCAACCATGTTAGACAAATTTATAAAAAGGAACACTGATTTTTTTATGCTATAAATATGACTATGAGCATATATTTGGTAGCATAGACCAATACCTTTGCAAAATTAAAGAAACCAAGCTTAAAAAACTCAACAGGGACTGCCAAGCCTATAGTAATGGTTGAGCATACCCGAAACCTCCCCCTTCTCAAACGGAATCGCTCATTGACCAAGACTCGCCCAAAGGCAGAGAACAGTTGAACCAACATGATCGCAGTGTACAGAGTGACAACTCGGTTCAGCAAGAAGCTTTATCAGGCAACATAACACTGAGCAAGCGAATACGAGAATTTTGGATTATACAGCGACTACTTCAAACCATGCCCAGGTTAATGAACAGTATACAGAAAAACACAGATATTTTCAGAACGGATCCTCTTATTACAGCTTGAGGCAGAATACCAGCCACCTGAACAACTACAACAATTGCAACAATTTCAACAAATGGGGGAAGACAGGGAGGTAAACATTACTGACTGCATTAACCAAGGACAACGATACCACACCAAGAACTTTATTAGATAAAGCTCTCAGGTCTACACCCTTCATCAGTATAAATCAATACAATAAAACAACATTTAAATAGGAGAATGGAAGAATGTTTCTGTTTAAATGGAAGAACTTTATGCATAATAGGAATTTCTTTATTTCTAAGTAGGTATATTTATTTTTCACTTCCTAGTAGGTATTATTTGTTATTTTTACATATATAATTGTTATTTTCACACACATATATATATATATATATATATATATATATATATATATGCTCTGGCACCAGTTGTCTGTTTCTAAGAGGCCCTTTTGGAGGATGCTTGTGTCAGCTGGAGAGTCGATTATGGTGCCCAGTTTGCAGTCATCTGCGAACTTGGTCAGCCACAGTCCTTTCGTGTTTGCCTGTACCTCCGAGAAATATATACCGAACAAGAGAGGTCCCAGGACTGAGCCTTGTGGGATGCCACTTGTAACTGGTTTGGAGACTGACATGGCTCCAGCAATTCTAACCGTGTGGGTTCTGTCCTTGAGCCAGTTTGCAACCCATCTAGTGACATAGGGGTTTATATTTAAGCTGGTGAGCTTATCTATAATGCCCGAGTGGGGTATTGTATTGAAGGCTTTTGCGAGGTCCAGGTAGGCTGTGTGGACCACCTTCCCTTCGTCAATGGCCTTGGTGACTGTTTCAAAGAAACTGACCAGGTTTAAGAGGCAGGATCTGCCCTTAACAAAGCCAAACTAGTCAGGCTTATGGGGCGATAGTTTCCAGGATCCATTGAGGCACCACCTTTGTGGAGAGGGACCACTGTTGCTGTACGCCACTCTTTGGGTACATATCCTGTAGTAAGGCTGAGATTGAACAGTAGTTTTATGTTTGGGTTTAGCTCTTCTTGGAGTTCATGTAGGATGCAGCCCGGGACACTGTCTGGTCCCATTGATGCTGTGTTTTTTGCTTTGGAGAGGGCGGCTGTTACCTGAGCATCTGAGATGTTAGGAGGGCAGCACTCTACTGGGATAGATATTTGCTCTTTTGGTGGAGAGGGGGGGAGAGGTTTGCGCTAAACCTGTCAGCTAGGATGTTGGCAATGTCTGTGGGTTTGGTGTATTTTTTGTCATTTTGGACTAATTCTGAGCATATCTGGGAATTCCCACCCAGGTTCCTAACATAACTAAAGAAAGCCTTGTGATTATCCTTAGTGTCCTGTGCAATTTTTCTCTCGAAGCTTGCCTTAAACAATTTTATGATTGCCCGTAGTTTTTTGCTAATACTGATCAGAGATGCCTTCCCTTTTTGGGATTTTGCTCTATCATGTAGTAGCTTCCTCCTTCTATTGTATAGTTTGTTTATGGCTGGGGTCCACCAGACAGGACATCTGCCTTTGGAGGATTGGGTCTTGGTTTTATTTGGGATTGCATGATCCATGCATTCCTGAAAGTGTTCATATAATGCGTTTATAAAAGATTCTGTGGTCTGGGCCATATTTTCCACAGGCCCGGGGGCTTTGAAGGATTCCACCTCGGTTTTGAGGAGTGTGAAATTTGCTTTAGAGAAGTTTTTCACTGTGGTTTTCTGGGCAGGGGGTGGGGTCGGGATGTGAATATCCAGTGAGATTAGTTTATGGTCTGATCTTACCAGTGAGGGATACACTTCTGGTCTGGAGCATAGGGTCTCCATGTTGGTGATGATCAGTCCAGTATGTTTTCCCCTCTTGTGGGAGTGGTAACAAGTTGTTCCATAGCATTTGAGTTTATAAATTCTAGGAACCTTTGGGCTAGGGTGTTGGAGCTAGAGTAATGCTCCCAGTCTATCTTTGGGTAGTTGAAGTCACCCAATATAATGGTGTTTGGAGAGACCTTCATATTTTCCAGTGTTCTCAGGAAGGCTGAGTGGGGTTCCTGGGTTTGGGAGGGTGGTCTGTAGCAGGCTATAAACTGGAAGGCAGTTTTACCCACTGTTAGTTGCACATGGATAGTCTCTGATGCTTTGTGCTGTGCCACCAACCTGGAGGTGTGGGTATCTTTGACGAATATTGATACTCCCCCTCCTTTTGTGGTTTATTCCAAGTTTTGGGGCTAAAAAGCATGGTATGAGGTATAACCTGGTAGTGCTGGGGTGCTCTCGGGAGCCTTGAACCAGGTTTCTTTTACTGCACAGATATCGATGTTCTCCATGCTAAGGAGAGTTTTGAGTGCATGCATCTTGAGGTTGAGATTTCTGGCGTTGAGTAGCATTACTCTTAGTTTCTTATCCCTTGTGATACCTATGGAGGTGGGTTTGTCTTTTGAGCCTTGCCTAAAAAAGGCACTATGGGGGTAGCAAGAGCCTTTGCCAATATCCAAAAGCCCAGGGGTGACAGGTGCAAGCCATCCCTAGCGAAGCATCGTGGCTTGTCGAGCATGTCATCCCAGGCTGACAGGCATTGGATCCCCTTTGAATGACACCAATATATAAGCCAATTGTTGAAATTGATCATCTTGTCTTCATATTGTGGCATCATTCTTGGTGAGGGTAAGATGCTACTCAAGGTCAGGGTCATACCGGCCTGGGCTACATGCTCAGAGAGCTCCTCTATGTCTCTTTTCATGTAGTCCAGGGAGGTACATCTCAGGTCATTCACACCAGCATGGACAATGGCTGAGTCATATTTGTACTTGCCTTGGAGTGACCTGAGTGCGTGTGTTATGTGGCGGATCCTAGCGGCCGACAGGCAGCTCACCGTGACCTTCTCCTTGTTCAGCCTGGTGAGCGGGATGTCAGTGTGCCTGACGATAGAGTCACCTATTACAAGTGTATCAGGTGTGTTGTTTAGCCTTAAGGGCTGTGACTGTTCGGCACACTGGCTTTGTGAGCTATGTGTTGCACGTGTTTTGTTTTGGGGTACCGGTTGCTTGGGTGTCTGCTTTGGAGGTCTCTGCTGCTTAGGCAGATTTTTATTTAGATCTTCTGAGTAGGTTTTTGTGTGTTTATGTGTTTGGTTTGCTGTCGTGGTAGGTCTATGTGAGACTGGAATTGCAGTGAGTGTGGTTTCCTTCTCCTCCTGACTGGTTATGCCAGTACTGAGTTGAGAGAGCTTAGCCTCCAGTTTGGCTATATGGTTGCATCTCTCACATGTGTTGGAATTTGTTGGGAGGAGGAGAGGGTTGTCTGTGTAAATGAGGCAGTTGTAACATTGCCTCAAGATTCCCAGATTCACCAGCTGGACCGGAGAGGAGATTGACAACTGACCTTTGGACATGCTAGAATAGTATTGGGAATTCCTTTATAATTGAAAAAAAGGGCCCATGGGGAACAAGGTACTCAAGGGGAGTTTGTGAGGGTGTAGTGCTTTTAATTTTTTAGTGCTGACTTAGTGAGCAAGTGCCAGGTAACTTAAATGCAATGTGTTACAGGTAACAAATGCAAAAACAACAAACAGTAACTTTCTTTCAAGTGAAACAAGGAAATAAGTACAGTAAGCAATGCAGATATCACTAGGGATCCACAGAAGTGCTGAAAGGCCATGTTTTTGGTGGAATTAGCGTTTCAGGGAAATAACAAGCAAACAAACAACAAGCATACAAACAAAGCTAGATTCAGCAGGCCTGGATCTAGTCTATGCTACAGCAAACAAGGTGTACCAATTTCAGTAAGAAACAGTTCAAATATGCAGGCACTATAAGCCTTTAACCAGAAATTCCCAGCTCAGAAGTGCAGAGTCCAGCCTCTCCTCCCACAAGAGTGCAGACCACAAACCTTCTTAATGTAAAATAACTGGCCTGAAGCCCAAGTGCTTAAACCAGAACTAATAGACTTTTAGAATAACAGACACTGAGCCCTCAATCAGCGGTTCCCAACTTAGAAGGATGTAAGCTACCTGTCCTGCCACCACAGTGCAGGCCACAAACCTTCCTAATGAAAAACAACTGGTCTGAAGCCCAAGTGCTTAATCCAAAAGACTTATAATGATAGCTACACTTTAATCAAGTTACTACCAATCAGTAATAAATACAATTGAATACTTTAAAGAATGCCTGGATTAGTGCTCAAGTTATACAAACAAAGCTAGATTCAGCAGGCCTGGATCTAGTCTATGCTACAGCAAATAAGGTGTACCAATTTCAGTAAGAAGCAGTTCAAATATGCAGGCACTATAAGCCTTTAACCAGAAATTCCCAGCTCAGAAGGGCAGAGTCCAGCCTCTTCTCCCACAAGAGTGTAGACCACAAACCTTCTTAATGTAAAATAACTGGCCTGAAGCCCAAGTGCTTAAACCAGAATTAATACACTTTTAGAATAACAGACACTGAGCCCTCAATCAGCAGTTCCCAACCTAGAAGGATGTAAGCTACCTGTTCTGCCACTACAGTGCAGACCACAAACCTTCTTAATGTAAAACAACTGGTCTGAAGCCCAAGTGCTTAAACTAAAAGGCTTAGAATGAGTTACACCAAGCAGTAATAAATACAATTGAATACTTTTAAGATGATGCAAAAGCAAAATAAAGTAGGAAGAAACACAAATAATTGGCTAAACCAAGATGTCCCTGAATATGTGCTCAGACACACAGTCTCCACAAACACTAGGCCCAAATTCAAGCCTGAATATGGAAATGCTACAAATACCCCAACTACTTAGAACAAACTGCAGAAATGTTTCTCACAGCTGAAAAGCAGCAGTGAGCCTTTAAATGAAAGTTTTAAACAGCTAAAGGCGCCTCTAGTAAAAAGAGTTTAACTGTAACAAGTTATCAGAAACAAACAACCCAACAGATGCTTAATAAAAGTGGACAATTTCCAGTTAATACCTCACACACAGTGAAACTAGCTAGACAAATGCACAGTACACAAAGTGCTATAAATAAAAAAGAAATAAAGTACAAAATAAACAAAAAACAGGATACTTAATGTTATATATTATAGCTCCGAGTTTCCTCAGTGTCCTTCCTTCGATAAGCTCAGTGTGAAATGGCAGAACACTCACAACTGAACTTCTTAGGTAACAGAAAGTTGAAACCTGAGACAGCTTTTAAGAAAGAAGTCTCAAAAGAACCAATGAGGTGCTTAGTCTAGTAGTAAAGCTGACTTAGTTAAAACTATAATTGACTTGAAACTCTTCATTAGGAAATTGAATTTGAAACTACTTTTTGGGAGAGATATGGTTAGGGACAACAATCTTCATGTTGCTAGTACTTTTTTACCACCAATGCACCCTGCTTTAATCTTGTTTGACAAAATGTGTGAAACAGATTTACGGAACATGTTGTCTTTCAATGCACATCAAAGAAAAGTGAAACTTAACACTTCTATAGATGGAAAACACGCTTCAAATTCTATTAGAGAAGCAGGGGTTAGAATTATGCAACCCGATAAGGGTGGTGGCCTAGTTGTTATGCTAGAAGAGCAATACATCATAAAAATGTTAAGAATAGTAGACAGCAATACATACCAGGAAAAGTCTAGAAATTAACTTAACCAAGCATATTCTAGGATTTGTTCATTTTTAATGACTTGTTTATAGAAGGAAAAATTGACATGGCAACTTTGAATTACTTGATAATGCTCACACCTAGAATCCCAGTACTTTTTGGAATTCCTAAGATTCACAAATCACTGACAGACCCACCCATGAGACCCTTAGTCGACGCTAGAAACAGCATTACTTACCCCTGTGGAAAAGTAGTGGATAAAATTCTCTAGAAATATGTGATACAGGAAACTACCATCTGCAAAGATTCATAGTCATTCCTTCAAAACATTAATGGCCTCAAATTTGATGAAAATTTGAATTTTTGACCATTGACGTGAAAGATTTGTATTCATCTATACCCCACGAGGAAGGCATAGAATGGGTAAGCTTCATGCTCAGGAAAAGGGGAGCCTCTCAAACAGAAATAGGATTAGTGGAAGAACTGCTAGACATTGTGTTATCCTATAACTTCATGACCTTTAATAATAAAATTTACCTCCAGAAAGTTGGTGTGGCTATTGGTTTCCCATGTGGGGCAAGTTTCGTGAATTTAGTGATGACCTACTGGGAGCAGGAAGTTGTTGGGAAGAACTGTCAGGTGGCAAAACAGACAAAGTTTTATACGCATTTTCTGGATGACATTTTTATATTAATAGAAGGAGATGAAAGAACAGCCACTGAAATAGTATCATTCTTTAACTCAACTTCCAGTTTCTTGTCATTTATGTACACATATAGTGTTGACAGGATTGCTTATCTCGATGTAGACCTATGGAAAGACTATGGAGAAAAATCTTTCTGTGCAAAAATTTACAGAAAGGAGGCTTACTCCAATAGCTTCCTACACTACAGTAGTAACCATACCTGGTACCAGAAGAGATCAGTAGTGAAGGGCCAGTTAGTTAGGGCCGCACGCATGGTATCAAGGGATGTGGATTTTCTGGATGAGTGTCAGCTACTGAAGGGTATGTTTATTAGATGTGGTTACCCCAGACAACTTATTGATAATCTTATTAAAGAAGTGACTGGGAAAAGAGACTTAGGGATATACCAACCAATTCTTGGAGGTGTATTACATCCCACAACGAAGAATCGGAACAATGACGACACTATACCATGGTTGAAGTTTATCACACCCTTCAGCATTGATAGTGAAATAATTTCATTAATTATTCAAATAAACTGGCACCTAATACATAATGATAATGACTTGAGGGGGAAAACTATCAGACACACCAAAGATAGCATGGAAAAAGGGTAAAAATGTAAAACAAATTATGGAAAGCCAGGTCCAAAGAATTCCATGGAGGAAGGGAATGTTTCAATGCAATATGTGTAACTTTTGTCCCCACATGTCTACAGGGGAAACTTTTTGTATTAGTAACAGTATGTACAAGGTGAAACACAAATTTAATTGTCAGTCAAAAGGTGTTATTTACTTAGCGCAGTGCCAACAATGTTTAGCATTTTATCTTGGAAAGACAGACAGGAAGTTACATGAGCGAGTCTATGAACATTTATACCACATTAGGAAAGGTAAATTGGACAATGCCCTAGCCAAACATACCTTAGAGAACCCCAACCACAAATTTTTATTTATAGCTGTAGCTTGTATCTACTCAGATGGGCGGGGGGGTCATGACTCCATACGCTTGGAAGTTTTAGAACTTTATTGGCAGTTACGTACCAATGCATAGT